>NC_091193.1:3922395-4007395 GCF_040958095.1 Procambarus clarkii | reverse complement strand
ACCACCCTTGCAGTTTTCAAAATATCCCAAACATCCCAAATTACACCCTTGAGCCATATTTTGGAGTCAAATTCTGGCTCTCTGCATGTATTCGCAGTTTGAATTTACGACTTTTTATACCGAAAATATGCCAATTACTGAAAACAACGATGGATCACATTTTGCCCAAACTCTCCTTGCAGTTTTCAAAATATCCTAAAGATCCCAAATTCGACGCTTGAGCCATATTTTGGAGCCAAATTCTGGTTCTCTGCACGTATTCGCAGTTTAAAATTACGAATTTTTATACCGAAAATATGACAATTACTGAGAGCGGCGATGGATCACATTTTGCCCAAACCCTCCTTGCAGTTTTCAAAACATCCCTAACATCCCAAATTCGACCCTTGAGCCTTATTTTGGAGCCAAATTCTGGTTCTCTGCACGTATTCGCAGTTTAAAATTACGAATTTTTATACCGAAAATATGCCAATTACTGAAAGCGGCGATGGATCACATTTTGCCCAAACCCTCCCTGCAGTTTTCAAAATATTTCAAACATCCCAAATTCGACCCATGAGCCATATTTTGGAACCAAATTTTCGCTTACTGCATGTATTCCCAGTTTGAAATTACGACATTTTATACCGAAAATATGTCAATTATTGAGAGCGGCGATAGGTCACATTGTACCCCCCACCCCCTGCAGTTTTCAAAATATCCCAAACATCCCAAATTCGACGCTTGAGTAATATTTTGGAGCCAAATTCTGGTTCTCTGCACGTATTCGCAGTTTGAAATTACGACTTTTTATACCGAAAATATACCAATTACTGAAAGGGGCGATGGATCACATTCTGCCCAAACCCTCCCTGCAGTTTTAAAAATATCCCAAACATCCCAAATTCGACGTTTGAGCCATATTTTGGAGCCAAATTCGGGCTCTCGGCACGTATTAGCCGTGGAATTTTTTTTTTATACCGAAAATATGCCAATTAATGAGTGCGGCGATGTTTCACATTATGCCCAAGCCCCCCTGCAGTTTTCAAAATATCCCAAACATTCCAAATTCGACCCATGAGCTATATTTTGGAGCCAAATGTGGCTCTCTGCACGTATTAGCAGTTTGAAATTTCGACTTTTTATACCGAAATAATGCCAATTTCTGTGATCAGCGAAGGGTCACATTTTGCCAAAACCCCCTGCAGTTTTCAAAATATTCCAAACATCCCAAATTACACCCTTGATCCATATTTTGGAGTCAAATTCTGGCGCTCTGCACGTATTCGCAGTTTTAAATTAGGACTTTTTATACCGAAATATATGCCAATTTCTGAGAGCGGCGATGGATCACATTTTGCCCAAACCCCCCTGCAGTTTTCAAAATATCCCAAACATCCCAAATTCGTCTTTTGAGCCATTTTTGGAGCCAAATTCTGGCTCTCTGCACGTATTCGCAGTTTGATATTACGAATTTTTATACCGAAAATATGGCACTTACTGAATGCAGCGATGGATCACATTTTGACCAAACCCTCCCTGCAGTTTTCAAAATATCCCAAACATGCCAAATTCGAAGCTTGAGCCATATTTTGGAGCCAATTTCTGGCTCTCTGCACGTATTCGCAGTTTGAAATTACGACTTTTTATACTGAAATTAGGCCAATTACTGAAATCGACGATAGATCAAATTTTGTCCAAACATCCCTGTAGTTTTAAAAATATCCCAAACATCCTAAATCCGACGCTTGAACCATATTTTGGAGCAAAATTCGGGCTCTCAACACGTTTTCGCAGTTTGAAATTACGACATTTTATACCGAAAATATGCCAATTACTGTATGCCAATTGAAAATATGGTCAATTGGCCGACCCCTCACAGTGTCCAAGAGAGAACTGGATAAGCACCTCCAAAGGATACCTGCCAATTCAATATGCCAAATGAAAATATGGTCAATTGGCCGCTCCCTCACAGTGTTCAAGAGTGAACTGGATAAGAACCTCCAAAGGATACCTGATCAAATAGGCTGTGACTCATACGTCAGGCTGCGAGCAGCCTCGTCCAACAGCCTGGTTGATCAGTCCGGCAACCAGGAGGCCTGGTCGACGACCGGGCCGCGGGGACGTTAAGCCCCGGAAGCATCTCAAGGTAACCTCAAGGTAAGGTATTACTGAGAGCGGCGACGGGTCACATTTTGCCCAAACCACCCTGCAGTTTTCTAAATATCCAAAACATCCCAAATTCGACGCTTGAGTCATATTTTGGAGCCAAATTCTGGCTCTCTATTCGTATTCGCAGTTTGAAATTACGACATTCTATACAGAAAATATGCTGATTACTGAGAGCGGCGATGGGTCACATTTGGCCCAAACCCCCCCCCCCCCCTGCAGTTTTCAAAATATCCCATTCATCGGAAATTCGACCCTTGAGAAATAATTTAGAGCCAAATTCTGGCTCTCTGCACGTATTCGCAGTTTGAAATTACAACTTTTATACAGAATATAGGCCAATTACTGAAGGTCAGGTCAGGTCAGGTTGTGTCAGGTCAGGTTGATTCAGGTCAGGTAGCGTCTGATCAGGTTGCATCAGGTCAGGTTGCGTCAGGTAAGTTTGCGTCAGGTCAGGTTGCATCAGGTCAGGTTGCGTCAGGTCAGGTTGCGTCAGGTCAGGTTGCGTCAGGACAGGTTGCGTCAAGTCAGGTTTCGTCAGGTCAGTTTGTATCAGGTCAGGGCAGGTAGCATCAGGTCAGGTTGCGTCAGGTCAGGTTGCATCAGGTCAGGTTGCGTCAGGTCAGGTTGCGTCAGGTCAGGTTGCATCAGGTCAGGTTGCGTCAGGTAAGTTTGCGTCAGGTCAGGTTGCATCAGGTCAGGTTGCGTCAGGTCAGATTGCGTCAGGTCAGGTTGCATCAGGTCAGGTTGCGTCAGGTAAGTTTGCGTCAGGTCAGGTTGCATCAGGTCAGGTTGCGTCAGGTCAGGTTGCGTCAGGACAGGTTGCGTCAAGTCAGGTTGCCTCATGTCTGGTTGCGTCAGGTCAGGTAGCGTCAGGTCAGGTTGCGTCAGGTCAGGTTGCGTCAGGTCAGGTTGCGTCAGTTCAGGTTGCGTCATGTCAGGCTGCGTCAAGTCAGCTAGTGTCAGGTCAGGTAGCGACAGGTCAGGTATCGTCAGGTCACTTTGCATCAGGTCAGGTTGCGTCAGGTCAGGTTGCGTCAGGTCAGGTTGCGTCAGGTCAGGTTGTTTCAGGGCAGGTAGCGTCAAGTCAGGTTGCGTCAGGTCAGGTTGCGTCAGGTCAGGTATCGTCAGGTCTGGTTGCATCAGGTCAGGTTGCGTCATGTCAGGTTGCGTCAGGTCAGGTTGTGTCCGGTCAGGTTGCTTCAGGGCAGGTAGCGTCAAGTCAGGTTGCGTCAGGTCAGTTTGCGTCAGGTCAGGTTGGGTCAGGTCAGGTAGCGTCAGGTCAGGTTCCGTCAGGTCAGGTAGTGTCAGGTCTGTTTGAGTCAAGTCAGGTAGCGTCAGATTAGGTTGCGTCAAAATGTGATCCATCGCTACTTTCAGTAATTGGCATATTTTCGGTATAAAAAGTCGTAATTTCAAACTGCGAATATGTGCAGAGAACCAGAATTTGGCTCCCAAATATAGCTCAAGCGTCGAATTCGGGATGTTTGGGATAACTTTTAAAACAGCAGGGGCTGTTTGGGCAAAATGTGACCCATTGCTGCGAATACGTGCAAAAAGCCAGAATTTGGCTCAAAAATATAGCTCAAGCGTCAAATTTGGGACGTTTGGGATATATTAAAAAATACAGAGGGGTTCGGGCAAAATGTGACCCATCGCCGCTCTCAGTAATTGACATATTTTCGGTATAAAAGTCGTGATTTCAAACTGCGAATACGTGCAGAGAACCAGAATTTGGCTCCAAAATATTGCTCAAGGGTCGAATTTGGGATGTTTGAGATATTTTGAAAACTGCAGGGTGTTTGGGCAAAATGTGACCCATCGCCGCCCTCAGTAATTGGCATATTTTCGGTGTAAAAAGTCGTAATTTCAAACTGCGAATACTAGCAGAGAGCCAGAATTTGACTCCAAATTATTCCTCAATGGTCGAATTTGTGACGTTTTGGATATTTTGAAAACTGAAGAGAGGGTTTGGGCAAAATGTGATTCATCGACGCTTTAAGTACTTGGCATATTTTCGGTATAAAATGTCGTAATTTCAAACTGCGAATACGTGCAGAGAGCCAGAATTTCGCTCCAATATATGGCTCAAGGGTCTAATTGGGGATTTTGGGGATATTTTGAAAACTGCAGTGGGGTTTCGGAAAAATGTGACCCATTGCCGCTCTCAGTAATTGGCATATTTTCGGCTTAAAATGTCGTAATTTCAAACTGCGAATACGTACTGAGAGCCAGAATGTGCCTCAAAAATATGGCTCAAGGGTCGAATTTGGGATGTATGGGATATTTTGAAAACTACAGGGGGGTTTGGGCAAAATGTGACCCATCGCTGCTCTCAGTAATAGGCATACTTTCGGTATAAAGAATCGTAATTTCAAACTGCGAATACATGCAGAAAGCCAAAATTGGGCTCCAAAATATGGCTCAAGGGTCGAATTTGGGATGTTTAAAATATTTTGAAAACTGCAGGGAGGGTTTGGGCATTATGTGATCTGTCGCTGCTTTCTGTAATTGACATATTTTTGGTATAAAAAGTCGAAACTTCAAACTGCGAATACGTGCAGAGGGCCAGAATTTGGCTCAAAAATATGGCTCAAGCGTCGAATTTGGGACGTTTGAGATATTTTGAAAACTTCAGAGGGTGTTTGGGCAAAATGTGATACATCGGCGCTTTCAGTAATTGGCATATTTTCTGTATAAAATATCATAATTTAAAACTGCGAATACGGGCAAAGAGCCAGAATTTGGCTCCAAAATATGGTTCAAGCGTCGAATTTGGGATGTTTAAAATATTTTGAAAACTGCAGGGAGGGTTTGGGCAAAATGTGACCGATCGCTGCATTCGGTAATTGGCATATTTTCGGTATAAAAAGTCGTAATTTCAAACTGCGAATCCGTGCAGAGAGCCAGAATTTGGCTCTAAAATATGGCTCAAGGGTTGAATTTGGGATGTTTGGGATATTTTGAAAACTGTGGGGAGGGTTTGGGCAAAATATGATTCATCGACGCTTTCAGTAATTTGCATTTTTTCGGCATAAAACGTAGTAATTTCAAACTGCGAATACGTGCAGAAAGCCAGAATTTGGCTCCAAAATATAGCTCAAGCGTCAAATTTGGGACGTTTGGGATATTTTGAAAAGTGCAGAGGGGGTTCGGGCAAAATGTGACACATCGCTGCTCTCAGTAATTAGCATATTTTCAGTATAAAACTTTGTAATTTCAAACTGCGAATACGTGCAAAGAGCAAGAATTTGACTCCAAAATATGGCTCAAGCGTAGAGTTTGGGATGTTTGGGATATTTTGAAAACTGCAGAAAGGGTTTGGGCCAAATGTGGTCCATCGCCGCTTACAGTAATTGGCATTTTTCGGTATAAAAAGTCGTAATTTTAAACTGCGAATACATGCAGAAAACCAGAATTTGGCTCCAAAAAATGTCTCAAGGGTGAAATTTTGGATGTTTGGGATATTTTAAAAACGGAAAAGAGGGTTTGGTCAAAATGTGGTCCATCGCGGCTTTCAGTAATTGGCATTATTTTGGTATAAAAAGTCGTAATTTCAAACTGCGAATACGTGCAGAGAGCCAGAATTTGGCTCCAAAATATGGCTCAAGCGTCGAAACTGGGATGTTTGGGATATTTTGAAAACTGCACGGGTGTTTGGGAAAAATGTGACCCATCGCTGCTTTCAGTAATTGGCATATTTTCGGTATAAAAATCATAATTTCAAACTGCGAATACGTGCAGAGAGCCAGAATTTGGCTCCAAAATATGGCTCAAGCGTCGAATTTGGGATGTTTGGGATATTTTAAAAACTGCGAGGAGGGTCTGGGCAAAATGTGATTCATCGACGCTTTCAGCAATTTGCATATTTTCGGTATAAACTTCGGGGGGTTTGGGCAAAATGTGAACAATCGCCTCTGTCAGTATTTGGCATATTTTCGGTGTAAAAAGTCGTAATTTCAAACTGCGAATACAAGCAGAGAGCCAGAATTTGGCTCCAATATATAGCTCAAGCGTCAAATTTGGGACGTTTGGGATATTTTGAAAAGTGCAGAGGGGGTTCGGGCAAAATGTGACACATCGCTGCTCTCACTAATTGGCATATTTTCGGTATAAAACTTTGTAATTTCAAACTGCGAATACGTGCAGAGAGCAAGAATTTGGCTCCAAAATATGGCTCAAGCGTAGAGTTTGGGATGTTTGGGATATTTTGAAAAGTGCAGAAAGAGTTTGGGCCAAATGTGGTCCATCGCCGTTTACAGTAATTGGCATTTTTCGGTATAAAAAGTCGTAATTTTAAACTGCGAATACATGCAGAAAGCCAGAATTTGGCTCCAAAATATGTCTCAAGGGTCGAATTTTGGATGTTTGGGTTATTTTAAAAACGGAAAAGAGAGTTTGGGCAAAATGTGGTCCATCGCGGCTTTCAATAATTGGCATTATTTCGGCATAAAATGTCGTAATTTCAAATAGCGAATACGTGCAGAAAGCCAAAATTTATCTTCATAATATGGCTCAAGGGTCGAATTTGGGATGTTTGGGATATTTTGCGAACTACAGAGGGGGTTTGGGCAGAATGTGAACCATCGCGGCTCTCAGTAATTGGCGTATTTTGGTATAAAAATTCGTAATTTCAAACTGCGAATACGTGGTGAGCCCAAAAATTTGACTCCCAAATATGGCTCCAGCGTCGAATTTGGGATGTTTGAGATACTTTGAAAACTGCAGGGAGGGTTTGGGCAAAATGTGATCCATCGCCGCTTTCAGAAATTGGCATTATTTCGGTATAAAATAACGTAATTTCAAACTGCGAATACGTGCAGAAAGTCAGAATTTGGCTCCAAAATATGGCTCAAGGGTCGAATTTGGGAAGTTTGGGATATTTTGAAAACTGCAGGGAGGGTTTGGGCAAAATATGACCCATCGCCGCTCTCAGTAATTGGCATATTTTCGGTATAAAAAGTCGTAACTTCAAACTGTGAATACGTGCAGAAAGCCAGAATTTGGCTCCAAAATATAGCTCAAGCGTCAAATTTGGGACGTTTGGGATATTTTGAAAAGTGCAGAGGGGGTTCGGGCAAAATGTGACACATCGCTGCTCTCAGTAATTAGCATATTTTCAGTATAAAACTTTGTAATTTCAAACTGCGAATACGTGCAGAGAGCAAGAATTTGGCTCCAAAATATGGCTCAAGCGTAGAGTTTGGGATGTTTGGGATATTTTGAAAACTGCAGAAAGGGTTTGGGCCAAATGTGGTCCATCGCCGCTTACAGTAATTGGCATTTTTCGGTATAAAAAGTCGTAATTTTAAACTGCGAATACATGCAGAAAGCCAGAATTTGGCTCCAAAATATGTCTCAAGGGTCGAATTTTGGATGTTTGGGATATTTTAAAAACGGAAAAGAGGGTTTGGGCAAAATGTGGTCCATCGCGGCTTTCAGTAATTGGCATTATTTCGGTATAAAAAGTCGTAATTTCAAACTGCGAATACTTGCAGAGAACGAGAATTTTGCTCCAAAATATGGCTCAAGCGTCGAATTTGGGATGCTTGGGATATTTTGAAAACTGCAACGGGGGGGGGGGGGGGGGTTCGGGCAAAATGTGAACCATCGCCGTTCTCAGTAGTTGGCATATTTTCGGTATAAATGTCGTTATTTCAAACTGCGAATACATGCAGAAAGCCAAAATTTGGCTCCAAAATATGGCTCAAGGGTCGAAACTGGGATGTTTGGGATATTTTGAAAACTGCACGAGTGTTTGGGCAAAATGTGACCCATCGCTGCTTTCAGTAATTGGCATATTTTTGGTATAAAAATCATAATTTCAAACTGCGAATACGTGCAGAGAGCCAGAATTTGGCTCCAAAATATGGCTCAAGCGTCGAATTTGGGATGTTTGGGATATTTTGAAAACTGCGAGGAGGGTTTGGGCAAAATGTGATTCATCGACGCTTTCAGCAATTTGCATATTTTCGGTATAAACTTCAGGGGGTTTGGGCAAAATGTGAACAATCGCCTCTGTCAGTATTTGGCATATTTTCGGTGTAAAAAGTCGTAATTTCAAACTGCGAATACAAGCAGAGAGCCAGAATTTGGCTCCAAAATATAGCTCAAGCGTCAAATTTGGGACGTTTGGGATATTTTGAAAAGTGCAGAGGCGGTTCGGGCAAAATGTGACACATCGCTGCTCTCAGTAATTGGCATATTTTCGGTATAAAACTTTGTAATTTCAAACTGCGAATACGTGCAGAGAGCAAGAATTTGGCTCCAAAATATGGCTCAAGCGTAGAGTTTGGGATGTTTATATATTTTGAAAACTCCAAAAAGAGTTTGGGCCAAATGTGGTCCATCGCCCCTTACAGTAATTGGCATTTTTCGGTATAAAAATTCGTAATTTTAAACTGCGAATACATGTAGAATGCCAGAATTTGGCTCCAAAATATGTCTCAAGGGTCGAATTTTGGATGTTTGGGATATTTTAAATACGGAAAAGAGGGTTTGGGCAAAATGCGGTCCATCGCAGGTTTCAATAATTGGCATTATTTCGGCATAAAATGTCGTAATTTCAAATAGTGAATACGTGCAGAAAGCCAAAATTTGGCTCCATAATATGGCTCAAGGGTCGAATTTGGGATGTTTGGGATATTTTGCGAACTGCAGAGAGGGTTTGGGCAGAATGTGAACCATCGCGGCTCTCAGTAATTGGCGTATTTTGGTATAAAAAGTCGTAATTTCAAACTGCGAATACGTGCTGAGCCCAAGAATTTGGCTCCAAAATATGGCTCCAGCGTCGAATTTGGGATGTTTGAGATACTTTGAAAACTGCAGGGAGAGTTTGGGCAAAATGTGATCCATCGCCGCTTTCAGTAATTGGCATATTTTCGGTATAAAAAGTCGTAATTTCAAACTGCGAATACATGCAAAAAGCCAGAATTTGGCTCCAAAATATGGTTCAAGGCTCGAATTTGGGATGTTTGGGAAATTTTAAAAAGGGCAAGGAGGGTTTGGGCAAAATGTGATCCATCGCGGCCTTCAGTAATTGGCAATATTTCGGTATAAAATGTCGTAATTTCAAACTGCGAATACGTGCAGAAAGTCAGAATTTGGCTCCAAAATATGGCTCAAGGGTCGAATTTGGGATGTTTGGGATATTTTGAAAACTGCAGGGAGGGTTTGGGCAATATGTGACACATCGCCGCTTACAATAATTGGCCATTTTCGGTATAAAAAGTCGTAATTTTAAACTCCGAATACATGCAGAAAGCCAAAATTTGGCTCCAAAATATGTCTCAAGGGTCGAATTTTGGATGTTTGGGATATTTTAAAAACGGAAAAGAGGGTTTGGGCAAAATGTGGTCCATCGCGGCTTTCAATAATTGGCATTATTTCGGCATAAAATGTCGTAATTTCAAATTGCGAATACGTAGAGAAAGCCAAAATTTGGCTCCATAATATGGCTCAAGGGTCGAATTTGGGATGTTTGGGATATTTTGCGAACTGCAGAGGGGGTTTGGGCAGAATGTGAACCATCGCGGCTCTCAGTAATTGGCGTATTTTGGTATAAAAAGTCGTAATTTCAAACTGCGAATACGTGCAGAAAGTCAGAATTTGGCTCCAAAATATGGCTCAAGGGTCGAATTTGGGATGTTTGGGATATTTTGAAAACTGCAGGGAGGATTTGGGCAAAATATGACCCATCGCCGCTCTCAGTAATTGGCATGTTTCCGGTATAAAAAGTCGCAATTTCAAACTGCGAATACTTGCAGAGAACGAGAATTTGGCTCCAAAATATGGCTCAAGGGTCGAAACTGGGATGTTTGGGATATTTTGAAAACTGCACGAGTGTTTGGGCAAAATGTGACCCATCGCTGCTTTCAGTAATTGGCATATTTTTGGTATAAAAATCATAATTTCAAACTGCGAATACGTGCAGAGAGCCAGAATTTGGCTCCAAAATATGGCTCAAGCGTCGAATTTGGGATGTTTGGGATATTTTGAAAACTGCGAGGAGGGTTTGGGCAAAATGTGATTCATCGACGCTTTCAGCAATTTGCATATTTTCGGTATAAACTTCAGGGGGTTTGGGCAAAATGTGAACAATCGCCTCTGTCAGTATTTGGCATATTTTCGGTGTAAAAAGTCGTAATTTCAAACTGCGAATACAAGCAGAGAGCCAGAATTTGGCTCCAAAATATAGCTCAAGCGTCAAATTTGGGACGTTTGGGATATTTTGAAAAGTGCAGAGGCGGTTCGGGCAAAATGTGACACATCGCTGCTCTCAGTAATTGGCATATTTTCGGTATAAAACTTTGTAATTTCAAACTGCGAATACGTGCAGAGAGCAAGAATTTGGCTCCAAAATATGGCTCAAGCGTAGAGTTTGGGATGTTTATATATTTTGAAAACTCCAAAAAGAGTTTGGGCCAAATGTGGTCCATGGCCCTTACAGTAATTGGCATTTTTCGGTATAAAAATTCGTAATTTTAAACTGCGAATACATGAAGAAAGCCAGAATTTGGCTCCAAAATATGTCTCAAGGGTCGAATTTTGGATGTTTGGGATATTTTAAATACGGAAAAGAGGGTTTGGGCAAAATGTGGTCCATCGCAGGTTTCAATAATTGGCATTATTTCGGCATAAAATGTCGTAATTTCAAATAGTGAATACGTGCAGAAAGCCAAAATTTGGCTCCATAATATGGCTCAAGGGTCGAATTTGGGATGTTTGGGATATTTTGCGAACTGCAGAGAGGGTTTGGGCAGAATGTGAACCATCGCGGCTCTCAGTAATTGGCGTATTTTGGTATAAAAAGTCGTAATTTCAAACTGCGAATACGTGCTGAGCCCAAGAATTTGGCTCCAAAATATGGCTCCAGCGTCGAATTTGGGATGTTTGAGATACTTTGAAAACTGCAGGGAGAGTTTGGGCAAAATGTGATCCATCGCCGCTTTCAGTAATTGGCATATTTTCGGTGTAAAAAGTCGTAATTTCAAACTGCGAATACAAGCAGAGAGCCAGAATTTGGCTCCAAATTATGCCTCAAGTGTCGAACTTGGGATGTTTGGGATATTTTGAAAACTGCAGGGAGGGTTTGGCAAAATGTGATCCATCGTTGCTTTCAGTAATTGGCATATTTTCGGTATAAAAAGTCGTAATTTCAAACTGCGAATACGTGCAGGGAGCCAGAATTGTTCTCCAAAATATGGTTCAAGCGTCCAATTTGAGATGTTTGGGATATTTTGAAAACTGCAGGGAGGGTTTTGGCATAATGTGATCTATAGCTGCTTTCAGTAATTGGCATATTTTTGGTATAAAAGGCGAAATTTCAATACCCTTGGCATGGTGTTCAATACCCTTAGCGTGGTGTTCACTACCCTTGGCGTGGTGTTGACTATTCTTGGCGTGGTGTTCACTACCCTTGGCGTGGTGTTCACTACCCTTGGCGTGGTGTTCACTACCCTTGGAGTGGTGTTCACTACCCTTGGAGTGGTGTTCACTACCCTTCACGTGGTGTTCACTACCCTGGGCGTGGTGCTCACTACCCTTGGCATGGTGTTCACTTCCCTTGGCATAGTGTTCACTACCCTTGGCGTTATGTTCACCACCCTTGGCGTGGTGTTCCCTACCCTTGGCATGGTGTTCACTACCCTTAGCGTGGTGTTCACTACCCTTGGCGTGGTGTTCACTACCCTTGGCGTGGTGTTCACTACCATTGGCAAGGTATTCACTACCCTTGGCATGGTGTTCACTACCCTTGACGTGGTGTTCACTACCCTGGGCGTGGTGTTCACTACCCTTGGCGTGGTGTTCACTACCCTTGGCGTGGTATTCACTCAACGTGACGTGGTGTTCACTGAACTTGGCGTGGTGTTCACTACCCTTGACATTGTTTTCACTACCCTTGGCGTAATGTTCACTACTCTTGTAGTGGTGTTCACTTCCCTTGGCGTAGTGTTCACTACCCATGACGTGGTGTTCACTACCCTTGGCGTTGGGTTCACTACCCTTGGCGTGGTATTCACTACCCTTTGCGTGGTGTTCACTACACTTGGCGTGGTGTTCACTACCCTTGGCGTGGTGTTCACTACCCTTGGAGTGGTGTTCACTACCCTTCACGTGGTGTTCACTACCCTGGGCGTGGTGTTCACTACCCTTGGCATGGTGTTCACTACCCTTGGCATAGTGTTCACTACCCTGGGCGTGGTGTTCACTACCCTTGGCATGGTGTTCACTACCCTTAGCATAGTGTTCACTACCCTTGGCGTTATGTTCACCTCCCTTGGCGTGGTGTTCCCTACCCTTAGCGTGGTGTTCACTACCCTTAGCGTGGTGTTCACTACCCTTAGCGTGGTGTTCACTACCCTTTGCGTGGTGTTCACTGAACTTGGCGTGGTGTTCACTACCCTTGGCGTTGTGTTCACTACCCTAGGTTTGGTGTTCACTGAACTTGGCGTGGTGTTCACTACCCTTGGCGTTGTGTTCACTACCCTTGGTTTGGTGTTCACTAAACATGGCGTGGTGTTCACTACCCTTAACGTGGTGTTCACTACCCTTGACGTCACGTTCACTACCCTTGGCGTAGTTTTCACTACCCTTGACGTGGGGTTCACTAACCTTGGCGTGGTGTTCACCACCCTTGGCGTGGTGTTCACTACCATTGGCGTGGTGTTCACTTCCCATGGCATGGTGTTCACTACCCTTGGCTTGGTGTTTACTACCATTGACTTGGTGTTCACTACCATTGGCATGGTGTTCACTACCCTTGGCATGGTGTTCACTACCCTTAGCGTGGTGTTCACTACCCTTGGCGTGGTATTCACTACCCTAGGCGTGGTGTTCACTACCCTTGGCGTGGTGTTCACTACCATTGGCAAGGTATTCACTACCCTTGGCATGGTGTTCACTACCCTTGACGTGGTATTCACTACCCTGGGCGTGGTGTTCACTACTCTTGGCGTGGTGTTCACTACCCTTGGCGTGGTATTCACTCAACGAGACGTGGTGTTCACTGAACTTGGCGTGGTGTTCACTACCCATGACGTGGTGTTCACTACCCTTGGCGTTGGGTTCACTACCCTTGGCGTGGTATTCATTACCCTTGGCGTGGTGTTCAGTACCCTTGGCGTGGTGTTCACTACCCTTGGCGGTGTGTTCAATACTCTCAGCGTGGTGTTCACTACCCTTCGTGTGGTATTCACTACCCTTGGCGTTGGGTTCACTACCCTTAATGTGGTGTTCACTACCCTTGGCGTAGTTTTCACTACTTTTGGCGTAGTGTTCACTACCCTTGACGTGGTGTTCACTACCCTTGGCGTTGGGTTCACTACCCTTGGCGTGGTATTCACTACCCTTGGCGTGGTGTTCACTACCCTTGGCGTGGTTTTCACTACTTTTGGCGTGGTGTTCATTACCCTTGGCATCGTGTTCACTACCCATAGCGTGGTGTTCACTACCCTTGGCGTGGTGTTCACTACCCCTGGCGAGGTGTTCACTACCCTTGGCATAGTGTTCACTACCCTTGGCATAGTGTTCACTACCCTTGGCGTGGTGTTCATTACCCTTGGCGTGGGGTTCTTTACCCATGGCGTGGTGTTCACTACCCTTGGCATGGTGTTCACTTCCCTTTGCATGGTGTTCACCATGCTTGGCATGGTATTTACTAACCTTGGCGTGGTGTTCACTACCTTTGGCATGGTGTTCACTACCCTTCATTTTGTGTACACTACCCCTGGCGAGGTGTTCACTACCCTTGGCATAGTGTTCACTACCCTTTACGTGGTGTTCATTACCCTTGGCGTGGGGTTCATTACCCTTGGCGTGGTATTTACTAACCTTGGCGTGGTGTTCACTACCCTTGGCATGGTGTTCACTACCCTTCATTTGGTGTTCACTACCCCTGGCGAAGTGTTCACTACCCTTGGCATAGTGTTCACTAACATTGGCATAGTGTTCACTTCCCTTGGCATGGTGTTCACTTCCCTTTGCATGGTGTTCACTATGCTTGGCATGGTATTTACTAACCTTGGCGTGGTGTTCACTACCCATGGCATGGTGTTCACTACCCATGGCGTCGTGTTCACTACCTTTGGCTTGATGTTTACTACCCTTGGCGTGATGTTCACTACCCTTGGCGTGATGTTCACTACCCTTGGCGTGGTGTTCACTACCCTTGGCGTGGTGTTCACTACCCCTGGCGTGGTGTTCACCACCCTTGGCATGGTGTTCACTACCTTTGGCTTGGTGTTCACTACCATTTGCATGGTGTTCACTACCCTTGGCATGGTGTTCATTTCCCTTGGGGTGGTGTTCACGACCCCTTGCGTGGTGTTCACTACCCTTGACGTGGTGTTCACTACCCAGGGCGTGGTGTTCGCTACCCTTGGCGTGGTGTTAACTACCCTTGGCGTGGTGTTCACTGAACTTAGCGTGGTGTTCACTACCCTTGACATGGTTTTCACTTTCCTTGGTGTGGTGCTCGCTACCCTTCGCGTGGTGTTCACTACCCTTGGCGTAATGTTCACTACTCCTGGCGTGGTGTTCACTTCCCTTGGTGTGGTGTTCACTACCCATGACGTGGTGTTCACTACTCTTAGCGTGGTGTTCACTACCCTTTGCATGGTGTTCACTACACTTGGCGTGGTGTTTACTAACCTTGGCGTGGTGTTCACTACCCTTCATTTGGTGTTCACTACCCTTGGTGTGGTGTTCATTACCATTAGCGTGGTGTTCACTACCCTTTGCATCGTGTTCACTACCCTTGACGTGGTGTTCACTGCCCTTTTGTTATGTTCAGTACCCTTCGGGTGGTGTTCACTACCCTTAGCGTGGTGTTCACTACCCATGGCGTTTTGTTCACTACCCTTGGCATGTTGTTCACTACCCTTGGCGTGGGATTCATAACCCTTAGCGTGGTGTTCACTACCCTTGGCATGGTGTTCACTTCCCTTTGCATGGTGTTCACTACCCTTGGCTTGGTATTTACTAACCTTGGCGTGGTGTTCACTACCCTTGGCACGGTGTTCACTACCCGTCAATTGGTGTTCACTACTCTTGGCGTGGTGTTCACTACCCCCGACGAGGTGTTCACTACCCTTGGCATAGTGTTCACTACCCTTGGCATAGTGTTCACTTCCATTGGCATGGTGTTCACTGCCCTTAGCATGGTTTTCACTAACTTTGACGTGGTGTTCACTTCCCATGGCATTATGTTCACTACCCTTGACGTGGTGTTCACTACCTATGGCTTGGTGTTCACTACCATTGGCTTGATGTTCACTACCCTAGGCGTGATGTTCACTACCCTAGGCGTGATGTTCACTACCCTTGGCGTGGTCTTGACTACCCTTGGCGTGGTGTTCACTACCCCTAGCGTGGTGTTCACCACCCTTGGCGTGGTGTTCACTACCTTTTGCTTGGTGTTCACTACCATTCGCATGGTGTTCACTACCCTAGGATTCACTACCCTTGGCGTGGTATTCACTGAACGTGGCGTGGTGTTCACTGAACTTGGCGTGGTATTCACTACCCTTGACATGGTTTTCACTACCCTTGGTGTGGCGCTCACTACCCTTTTTCGTGGTGTTCACTACCCTTGGCGTAATGTTCACTACACTTGGCGTGGTGTTCACTACGACACTGGAAGACAAAAGAGTAAGGGAAGACATGATCACAACCTAAAAAATCCTCAGAGGAATCTACCGGGTAAACAAGGATAAACTATTCAACACTGGTGGTACACGATCAAGGGGACACAGGTGGAAACTGAGTACCCCATAACGTACAGAGACGTTAGAACGAACTTTTTCAGTGTCAGAGTAGTTAACGGATGGAATGCATTAGGCAGTGATGTGGTGGAGGCTGACTCCATACACAGTCAAATTCTGGCTCCAAATTCAAAATTCTGGCTCCAAATTCAAAATTCTGGCTCCAAATTCTGGCTCTCTGCACGTATTCGCAGTTTGAAATTATGTCTTTTTATACCGAAAATTAGCCAATTACTGAGAGCAGCTGTGGATCACATTTTGACCCAATCCCTCCCTGCAGTTTTCAAAATATCCCAAACATCCCAAATTCGACCCTTGAGCCATATTTTGAAGCCAAATCCTGGCTTTCTGCACGTATTCGCAGTTTGAAATTACGACTTTCTACACCAAAAATATGCCAATTACTGAGAGCGGCGATGGGTCACATTTTAGCCAAACCCTCCCTGCAGTTTTCAAAATATCCCAAACTTCCCAAATTCGACCCTTAAGCCATTATTTGGAGCCAAATTCTGGCTCTCTGCACGTATTCGCAGTTTGAAATTTCGAATTTTTATACCGAAAATATGCCAGTTACTGAGAGCGGCGATGGGTCACATTTTTCCCGAAACCCCATTGCAGTTTTCAAAATATCACAAACATCCCAAATTCGTCCCTTGAGCTATATTTTGGAGCCAAATCCTGGCTTTCTGCTTGTATTCGCAGTTTGAAATTACGACTTTTTATACCGAAAATATGCCAATTACGGAGAGCGGCGATGGATCACATTTTGACCCAACCCCTCCCTGCAATTTTCAAAATATACCAAACATCCTAAATTCGACGCTTAATCCATATTTTGAAGCCAAATTCTGTCTCTCTGCACGTATTCGCAGTTTGAAATTACAAATTTTTATACCGAAAATATGCGAATTACGGAGAGCGGCGATGGATCACATTTTGACCCAACCCCTCCCTGCAGATTTGAAAATATCCCAAACATCCCAAATTCAACCCTTGAGCCATATTTTGGAGCCAAATTCTGGCTTTCTGCACGTATTCGCAGTTAGAAATTACGACTTTTTTTTACCGAAAATATGCCAATTACTGAATTCGGCGTTGGATCATATTTTGTCCAAACCCTCCCTGCAGTTTTCAAAATATCCAAAACATCCCAAATTCGACCCTAGAACAATATTTTGGAGCCAAATTCTGGCTCTCTGCACGTATTCGCAGTTTGAAGTTAGGAATTTTTACACCGAAAATACGCCAATTACTGAGAGTGGCGATGGGTCACATTTTGCAGAAACCTCCCCCCCCCCCCTCCAGTTTTCAAAATATCCCAAACATCCCAAATTCAACGCTTGAGCCATATTTTGGAGCCAAATTCTTGCTTTCTGGACGTATTCGCAGTTTGAAATTACGACATTTTACACCGAAAATATGCTAATTACTGAAAGCGGCTTTGGATCACATTTTGTCCCATCCCCTCCCTGCAGTTTTAAAAATATCCCAAACATCCAAAATTCGACGCTTGAGCCATATTTTGGAGCTAAATTCTGGCTTTCTGCACGTATTCGCCGTTTTAAATTACGAATTTTAATACCGAAAATATTCCAGTTACTGAAATCAGAGATGGATCACTTTTTGCCCAAATCCTCCCTGCAGTTTTTAAAATATCCCAAACATCCCAAATTCGACTGCTGAGCCATATTTTGGAGCCAAATTCTGGCTCTCTGCACGTATTCACAGTTTGAAATTACGACCTTTTACACCGAAAATATGTCAATTACTGAGTGCAGCGATGGGTCACATTTTGCCTGAACCCCCCCCCCCCTGCAGTTTTCAAAATATCACAAACATCCCAAATTCGACCCTTGAGCCATATTTTGGAGTCAAATTCTGGCTTTCTGCTCGTATTCGCAGTTTGAAATTACGTCTTTCTATACCGAAAATATGCAAATTACTCTGAGTGGCGATGGGTCACATTTTGCACGAACCCCCCTTTGCAGTTTTCAAAATATCCAAAACATCCCAAATTCTACGCTTCAGCCATATTTTGGAGCAAAATTCTGGCTCTCTGCATGTATTCGCAGTTTGAAATTACGACTTTTTATACCGAAAATATGCCAATTAATGAAAGTGGCGATTGATCACATTTTACCAAACCCTCACTGCAGTTTTCAAAATATCCCAAACATCCCAAATTCGACCCTTGAGCCATATTTTGGAGCCAAATTGTGGCTCTCTGCACGTATTCTCAGTTTGAAATTACGACTTTCTACACCGAAAATGTGCCAATAACTGAGAGCGGCGATGGGTCACATTATAGCCAAACCCTCCCTGCAGTTTTCAAACTATCCCAAACATCCCAAATTCGACGCTTAACCTATATTTTGAAGCCAAATTCTGGCTTTCTGCACGTATTCGCAGTTTGAAATTACGAATTTTTATACCGAATATTTGCCAATTACTGAGAGCGGCGATGGGACACATTTTTTTCCGAAACCCCCCTGCAGATTTCAAAATATCCCAACATCCTAAATTCGACGCTTAACCCATATTTTGAAGCCAAAGTTTGGCTCTCTGCACATATTCGCAGTTTGAAATTACGAATTTTTATACCGAAAATATGCCAATTACTGAGAGCGGCGATGGGTCACATTTGCCCAAAACCCCCCTGCAGATTTGAAAATATCCCAAACATCCCAAATTCGACCCTTGAGCCATATTATGGAGCCAAATTCTGGCTTTCTGCACGCATTCGCAGTTAGGAATTACAACTTTTTAAACCGAAAATATGCCAATTACTGAAAGCGGCGTTGGATGATAATTTGCCCAAACCCTCCCAGCAGTTTTCAAAATATCCCAAACATCCAAAATTTGACCCTTGAACAATATTTTGGAGCCAAATTCTGGCTCTCTGCACGTATTCGCAGTTTGAAGTTACGACTTTTTACACCGAAAATATGCGAATTACTGAGAGCCGCGATGGGTCACATTTTGCCCAAACCCCCCCTGCAGTTTTCAAAATATCCCAAACATCCCAAATTCAACGCTTGAACCATATGTTGGAGCCAAATTCTGGCTTTCTGGACGTATTCGCAATATGAAATTACGACTTTTTACACCGAAAATATGCCAATTACTGAGAGCGGCGATGGGTCACATTTTGCCCAAACCCTTTGAAGTTTTCAAAATATTCCAAACATCCCAAATTAGACCCTTGAGCTGTATTTTGCAGCCACATTTTGGCTTTCTGCACGTATTTGCAGTTTGAAATTACGTCTTTTTATACCGAAAATATGCCAATTACTGAGAGAGGCAATGGGTCACATTTTGCCTAAACCCCCTCTGCAGTTTTCAAAATATCCCAAATATCCCAAATACGACCCTCAAGCAATACTTTGGAGCCAAATTCTGGCTCTCTGCACGTGTTAGTAGTGTGAAATTACGACTTTTTATACCGAAAATATGCCAATTACTGAATAGTGCAGTACAATTACTGCCTGCCTGCCCGCCTGCTTAAACTTGTCCACTCAATATGCTGTTGAATATCAATCTCCAGTGTTCACTTACCGTTAATTCATACAGTATTAAACAAATGAATCATTAACAAACCTTTAAACATTTCAAGGACCTACATTCTTTCTAACATGAATCACAATAACTAATATACTTAACTCAGCCCCAAACACTTTTCTTATTCCGTCCTAAACACCTTACCATATATAACCTATCTCTAAAAAGTAAGTTTAAATACCTAACTGCCATCTCTCCCTTCCCCCCCCCTCACCCCCCCTACCCATGACTACCCACAGGACAGGGGTAGTCATGGGTACTCCCTACCACCAACCTTCCCCCAACGGTGGCCGCCATATCCCTACTCCCTTTCCACCCCCACTGGTACCCCCCCCCCCCCTCAATCCCCGTCAAACAGAGAAAAAGGCGGCGATAAGGCTATATTTTCCCAGCAAACCGTTCGCCTCTTTTGGACACACAACACTAAATATTAATTAATACACACTTTTAAACATACACATGTTTGTCAGTTAGCCTAAATTCTCCTATATTCTTTCATTCATGACACTGCTTCACTGGACAGCAACCTCATCGAATAACGCTGTCATTTATTTTTAACTGTCAATACAAACTCACAACTTCATGTCAGTCATTGCAATTGTTTATAAATAGACACTACCTCTCCCCGCTTGCTCCGAGGTATAAATACAGGTGCCAAATTTGATTCAGAAGGCAACTCCAGCGTGGCCTAGTCGGATAGAACATGTTCTTAATCCGGATAGACCTGCGTTCGAGCCTGTCGCAACGGTTGCAACTACAGGGCACAGATAGATTTCTGTGATGTCCTCTCCTGTAGAAGCATCAGTTTCGATAGTTTCTCTGGATAGCCGAAATTGATTGACTGCCCCTTGGAATGTGGGGAAGGGTTGAAATCCGGGGGCCCACGGACGGATACCTGGATCCACTGACCTCGGTCAGGTCTTTCAATCCACCTGGATTTCAGGTGGGGGAGAAGGGAGGCAATTTGGGTCGACACAAATGGCTTCCTGGACCCAGAACCCCATGGATACACATGTCCGTGTATCCATGGAAACATGTCCGTGTATCACAGACAATCACAGATAGTAACACGGATTGATCACACGGATACATTTCCGTGTGATTATCCGTGTGATACGGGATTCGAAACTAGGTGGGTGGGGATAAGGGAGGCAATTTGAGGGGACACAAATGGCTTCCTGGACCCAAAACCCCATTGATAACCCTAAATCCCTAAGATACACGGAAATCCCTAAGATACGCGGATAACTTCGTGTCACAGGTAACAGAGGGAGGGAAGGGAGGGAGAGAGGAAGGGAGGAAGGGAGGTAGGGATGAAGGAAGGGTGGGAGGGAGGGAGGGTATAATTAAATTACAATTTTATTTTCTTAAAAATAAATCATTTTAAATTAATTTAACTCCAATTTAATTGGAGTTAAAAATCTAGTTAAATCTAGGACTTTTAGACTTAGATTTAGAGTCTAAATTTAAATGGAGTTTATTTATTACTTAAATGGATTAAATATTACTTGTATATAATAGCAACGGCCTAACTTAGCTTGTTTTTTTTGTTTTTTTTACTTTTTTGCACCTTGAGAACACTGCTTCTCACCACATCTAGGAAGGGAAGGAGGGAGGGAGGTTTATTTTCTGTTGTTGGGTTAGGGTAGGTTACATTAGGTTTATCCAACCTAACTAACCGAAATTAACCTAACCTAATCAAATAATAGTTTATAAACCTTTATAACTTTAATATATTAAATTATATTAAATATTTATTAAATTTTTTTAAGAAAATTTAAAATTTATTAAAAAAAATTTGAAACTATATTAAAGAAAATTATTATAAAATATTATTATGAAAATATTATTATAAAATATTATAAAATATTATTATAAAATATTATTATAAAATATTATTATAAAATATTATTATAAAATATAAAATATATTATATTAAATAAAAGATAAACTTGTTCCTTAAATAACCTTTATAAACCTTTGATAACTATAGGTTATAAATAATAAGAATATAAACTCCATTAGGCAGTTAGCTTAGCTTAGGTTTTAGGTTAGTTTAGATTATAGGTTAGGATTAGGTTTAGGTTAGTTTAAGTTACAGGTTAGCTTAGGTTTTAGGTTAGTTTAGATTATAGGTTAGGATTAGGTTTAGGTTAGTTTAAGTTACAGGTTAGCTTAGGTTTTAGGTTAGTTTAGATTATAGGTAAGGATTAGGTTTAGGTTAGGTTGGGAAATAAGCCAGGAGTCACTGCTTTAAACAACCGACGGCTAAAAGGACTCACTCCAAGATTAATGCTCGATCCTGCTGGCACAAATAGGTGAGTACACATAAATGAATGACTTGTTCCTTCACGACTGACAATCGGGGATTCAAGGGTTCGAATCCCGGTCGGACAGGGTTGTTATTGTTGGTAGCGTTTTCTTTCACTTAATGCCTCTATTCACTTAGCAGTAAATAGGTATCGAGGAGTTAGTGAGCTACTTGCATCCTGGTGAGTTAGCGAGGGTTAGTCACTAGGTGGACCTTGTGGGGGTAGGTGTTATAAGCCTAACATGTGTATATATAATCTGCCTGTCCCCCGAGTCAATGATGTTACATTTATTAACTAAATGAAGCCTAAGAGAGCATATCTTTATTATGAGATTAGGAGAGCCTAAGATTAGTCATTTATTCTTTGAAGAGTTTTGCTTAGGTTCTTTAATTACCGGTAAGTGGGTGGCATTTGTATGCAATTTGTGCGAAATCAATAGCATGCCAACATTTCCATTTTGGAGCAACAGTCCATTTGTTGTTGGTTACATGTTGACTAAATAGTTGCTATAAGCACTATCATTAATAGAGAATTAGCTGGTATGTGTGAGTATCCTCCGCCACAGTTACCATTATCTTGACCCACTCATTCCCTAACTCACTGACATGTGATTGGCTACTATTTGTATATAATAGCAACAGCCTTACTTTGACTTTTTTTTTACATTTTTGCACCTTGAGAACACTGCTTCTCACCACATCAGCCAAGTTAAGAAACGTTGACTTTGGTTAGTACTTGGATGAGTGACCTGCCTGGGAACACCAACTGGTGCGGATGATGGTATTCATATTTGGGCAGTCTTCGTGGGTCAATGTGTGTGTGTGTGTGTGTGTGTGTGTGTGTGTGTGTGAGTGTGTGTGTGTGTGTGTGTGTGTGTGTGTGTGTGTGTGTGTGTGTGTGTGTGTGTGTGTGTGTGTGTGTGTGTGTGTGTGTGTGTGTGTGTGTGTGTGTGTGTGTGTGTGTGTGTGTGTGTGTGTGTGTGTGTGTGTGTGTGTGTGTGTGTGTGTGTGTGTGTGTGTGTGTGTGTGTGTGTGTGTGTGTGTGTGTGTGTGTGTGTGTGTGTGTGTGTGTGTGTGTGTGTGTGTGTGTGTGTGTGTGTGTGTGTGTGTGTGTGTGTGTGTGTGTGTGTGTGTT
This sequence comes from Procambarus clarkii, assembly GCF_040958095.1. Classification (NCBI taxonomy): domain Eukaryota; kingdom Metazoa; phylum Arthropoda; class Malacostraca; order Decapoda; family Cambaridae; genus Procambarus; species Procambarus clarkii. Next base: position 3,984,480 of record NC_091193.1, on the reverse strand, counting down.
TGTGTGTGTGTGTGTGTGTGTGTGTGTGTGTGTGTGTGTGTGTGTGTGTGTGTGTGTGTTTGTGTGTGTGTGTGTGTGTGTGTGTGTGTGTGTGTGTGTGTGTGTGTGTGTGTGTGTGTGTGTGTATGTGTGCGCGTACTCACCTAGTTGTACTCACCTAGTTGTGCTTGCGGGGGTTGAGCTCTGGCTCTTTGGTCCCACCTCTCAACTGTCAATCAACAGGTATACAGATTCCTGAGCCTATTGGGCTCTATCATATCTACACTTGAAACTGTGTATGAAGTCAGCCTCCACCACATCACTTTCTAATGCATTCCATTTGTCAACCACTCTGACACTAAAAAAGTTCTTTCTAATATCTCTGTGGCTCATTTGGGCACTCAGTTTCCACCTGTGTCACCTAGTGAGTGTGCCCCTTGTGTTAAACAGCCTGTCTTTATCAACCCTGTCAATTCCCTTGAGGATCTTGAATGTGGTGATCATGTCCCCCCTAACTCTTCAGTCTTCCAGCGAAGTGAGGTTCAATTCCCGCAGTCTCTCCTCGTAGCTCATACCTCTCAGCTCGGGTACTAGTCTGGTGGCAAACCTTTGAACCTTTTCCATTTTAGTCTTATGCTTGACTAGATATGGACTCCATGCTGGTGCCGCATACTCCAGGATTGGTCTGACATATGTGGTATATAATGTTCTGAAAGATTCCTTACACAAGTTTCTAAAGGCCGTTCTTATGTTAGCCAACCTGGCATATGCTGCTGCTGTTATCCTCTTGATATGAGCATCAGGGGACAGGTCTGGCGTGATATCAACCCCCAGGTCTTTCTCTCTCTCGGACTCTTGAAGTATTTCATCTCCCAAGTGATACCTTGTATCTGGTCTCCTGCTTCCTACCCCTATCTTCATTACATTACATTCGCTTGGATTAAACTCTAACAGCCATTTGTTCGACCATTCCTGCAGCTTGTCCAGGTCTTCTTGAAGCCTCAAGCTGTCCTCCTCTGTCTTAATCCTTCTCATAATTTTGGCGTCGTCAGCAAACATTGAGAGGAATGAGTCAATACCCTCTGGGAGATCATTTACGTATATCAGAAACAGGATAGGTCCAAGTACAGAGCCATGTGGGACTCCTCTGGTGACTTCACGCCAGTCTGAGGTCTCACCCCTCACTGTAACTCTCTGCTTCCTATTGTTTAGGTACTCCCCTATCCACTGGAGCGCCCTACCAGTTACTCCTGCCTGTTTCTCTAGCTTATGCATTAACCTTTTATGGGGTACTGTGTCAAAGGCTTTCCGACAGTCCAAAAACTGCAGTCCGCCCACCCTTCTCTTTCTTGTTTAATCTTTGTCACCTGATCGTAGAATTCTATCAATCCTGTAAGGCAAGATTTACTCTCCCTGAACCCATGTTGATGGTTTGTCACGAAGTCTCTTCTCTCCAGATGTGTTACTAGGTTTTTTCTCACAATCTTCTCCATCACCTTGCATGGTATACAAGTTAAGGACACTGGCCTGTAGTTCAGTGTCTCATGTCTGTCACCCTTTTTTATATTGGTACTACATTAGCAGTCTTCCATATTTCTGGTAGGTCCCCCGTTTCCAGTGACCTACTATACACTATGGAGAGTGGTAGGCAAAGTGCTCCTGCACACTCTTTCAATACCCATGGCGAGATTCCATCCGGCCCAACAGCTTTTCTCACATCCAGCTCCAATAGGTGCTTCTTGACCTTATCTCTTGTAATTTCGAACCTTTCCAAGGTCACCTGGTTTGCTGCCACCTCTTCTAGCGCCGCGACATCTCCCTGTTCTATTGTAAAGACCTCCTGGAACCTTTTGTTGAGTTCTTCACACACCTCTTTGTCATTCTCTGTGTACCTGTCCTCACCCACCCTAAGTTTCATCACCTGTTCCTTCACTGTTGTCTTCCTCCTGAAGTGACTGTGTAGTAGCTTGGGTTCGGTCTTGGCTTTATTAGCTATATCATTTTCATACCTTTTCTCAGCTGCTCTTCTCACACTGACATACTCGTTTCTGGTTCTCTGGTATCTCTCTCTACTTTCTGGTGTTCTGTTATTACGGAAGTTCCTCCATGTCCTTTTGTTCTGCTCCTTTGCTTTCATACATTCCTTATTAAACCACGGATTCTTCCTTTGCTTCTCTGTTTTTTCCTATCGGGCTGGGACAAACCTGCTTACAGCCTCCTGACATTTTTGGGTGACATAGTCCATCATGTCTTGTACGGACTTGGTTCCGAGTTTTGTGTCCCAGTGTATATCCCATAGGAATTTATTCATTTCCTCTTTCCCCTTTCGGTACGCCAGCCCTTTGGTTCCCAGTTCTTTTTTGGGAGTGATAATTCCCAGCTCAACCAGGTACTCAAAGCTCAATACACTATGATCACTCATTCCCAAGGGGGCTTCCAACTTAACTTCCCTTATATCCGACTCATTTAGGGTAAATATCAGATCAAGCAAGGCTGGTTCATCCCCTCCTCTCATTCTTGTCGGTCCCTTGACGTGTTGACTTAGAAAGTTTCTTGTTGCCACATCCAGCAGCTTAGCTCTCCATGTGTCTGGGCCTCCATGTGGGTCTCTGTTTCCCCAATCTATCTTCCCATGGTTGAAGTCTCCCATGATTAGAAGTCTGGATCCGTTCCTGCTAGCCACAGAAGCTGCTCTCTCTATTATATTGATGGTGGCCAAGTTGTTTCTATCATATTCCTGTCTGGGTCTTCTGTCATTAGGTGGGGGGTTATATATGACTACTATTATAATTTTCTGTCCTCCAGTTGCTATGGTGCCTGAAATGTATTCACTGAACCCTTCACAGTTCTGAATTACCATCTCTTCGAAACTCCAACCTTCTCTTAGTAGCAGAGCTACACCACCTCCTCCTCTCCCTTCTCTCTCTTTCCTCACTACATAGTAGCCCTGTGGAAACACTGCGTTTGTTATGATTTTCGTTAACTTTGTTTCTGTGAGTGCTATTATGTCTGGGTTTTCTTCTAGTGCCCATTCTCCAAGTTCACTTGTTGTATTTGAAATCCAATTTTATTGAAATTTAATTTTATTCAAATTTTATTTGAAATTTATTTGAAATTATTTGAAATCGAAAATGTGTGTGTGTGTGTGTGTGTGTGTGTGTGTGTGTGTGTGTGTGTGTGTGTGTGTGTGTGTGTGTGTGTGTGTGTGTGTGTGTGTGTGTGTGTGTGTGTGTGTGTGTGTGTGTGTGTGTGTGTGTGTGTGTGTGTGTGTGTGTGTTTTTGTGTGTGTGTGTGTGTGTGTTTGTGTGTGTGTGTGTGTGTTTTTTTTTTTTTGTGTGTGTGTGTGTGTGTGTGTGTGTGTGTGTGTGAGTGTGTGTGTGTGTTTTTGTGTGTGTGTGTGTGTGTGTTTTTGTGTGTGTGTGTGTGTTTTGTGTGTGTGTGTGTGTGTGTGTGTGTACTCACCTAGTTGTACTCACCTAGATGTGTTTGTGGGGGTTGAGCTCTGGCTCTTTGTTTCCGCCTCTCAACCGTCAATCAACAGATGTACAGATTCTTGAGCCTATTGGGCTCTATCATATCTACTCTTGAAACTGTATATGGAGTCAGCCTCCACTACATCATTTTTTAATGCATTCCATTCACTTCCTAATGCATTCCATGTGTGTGTGTGTGTGTGTGTGTACGTGTGTGTACTCACCTAGTTGTGCTCACCTAGTTGTGTTTGCGGGGGTTGAGCTCTGGCTCTTTGGTCCCGCCTCTCAACCGTCAATCAACAGGTGTACAGATTACTGAGCCTATTGGGCTCTATCATATCTACACTTGAAACTGTGTATGGAGTCAGCCTCCACCACATCACTTCCTAATGCATTCCATTTGTCTACCACTCTGACACTAAAAAAGTTCTTTCTAATATCTCTGTGGCTTATTTGGGCTCTCAGTTTCCACCTGTGTCCCCTTGTGCGTGTGCCCCTTGTGTTAAATAGCCTGTCTTTATCTACCCTATCAATGACCTTGAGAATCTTGAATGTAGTGATCATATCCCCCCTAACTCTTCTGTCTTCCAGCGAAGTGAGGTTCAATTCCCGCAGTCTCTCCTCGTAGCTCATACCTCTCAGCTCGGGTACTAGTCTGGTGGCAAATCTTTGAACCTTTTCCAGTTTAGTCTTATCCTTGACTAGATACGGACACCATGCTGGGGCTGCATACTCCAGAATTGGCCTGACATATGTGGTATACAAAGTTCTGAATGATTCTTTACACAAATTTCTGAATGCCGTTCGTATGTTGGCCAGCCTGGCATATGACGCTGATGTTATCCTCTTGATATGTGCTGCAGGAGACAAGTCTGGCGTGATATCAACTCCCAAGTCTTTTTCTTTCTCTGACTCCTGAAGGATTTCCTCTCCCAGATGATACCTTGTATTTGGCCTCCTGCTCCCTACACCTATCTTCATTACATTACATTTGGTTGGGTTGAACTCTAACAACCACTTGTTCGACCATTCCTTCAGTTTGTCTAGGTCTTCTTGAAGCCTCAAACAGTCCTCTTCTGTCTTAATCCTTCTCATAATTTTGGCATCGTCCGCAAACATTGAGAGAAATGAAACTATTCCCTCCGGGAGATCATTTACATATATCAGAAACAAGATAGGACCGAGTACAGAGCTCTGTGGGACTCCACTGGTGACTTCACACCAATCAGAGGTCTCACCCCTCACCGTAACTCTCTGCTTCCTATTGCTTAGGTACTCCCTTATCCACTGGAGCACCTTACCAGCTACACCTGCCTGTCTCTCCAGCTTATGTACCAGCCTCTTATGCGGTACTGTGTCAAAGGCTTTCCGACAATCCAAGAAAATACAGTCCGCCCAGCCCTCTCTTTCTTGCTTAATCTGTGTCACCTGGTCATAGAATTCTATTAAGCCAGTCAGGCAAGATTTACCATCCCTGAACCCATGTTGTCGATTTGTCACGAAGTCCCTTCTCTCCAGATGTGCTACCAGGATTTTTCTCACGGTCTTCTCCATCACCTTGCATGGTATACAAGTCAAGGATACTGGCCTGTAGTTCAGTGCCTCTTGCCTGTCGCCCTTTTTGTATGTTGGGACCACATTCGCCATCTTCCATATTTCTGGTAGGTCTCCCGTCTCCTGTGACCTACTATACACTATGGAGAGTGGCAAGCAAAGTGCCTCTGCACACTCTTTCAGTACCCATGGCGAGATCCCGTCTGGACCAACAGCCTTTCTAACATCCAGATCCAGCAGGTGTCTCTTGACCTCCTCTCTCGTAATTTCAAACTCTTCCAAGGCCGCCTGGTTTACGTCCCTTTCTCCTAGCACAGTGACCTCACCTTGTTCTGTTATGAAGACCTCTTGGAACCTCTTGTTGAGTTCATCACACACCTCTTTGTCATTCTCTGTATACCTGTCCTCGCATGTTCTAAGTTTCACTACCTGTTCTTTCACTGTTGTTTTCCGTCTGATGTAACTGTGGAGTAGCTTTGGTTCGGTCTTGGCTTTATTTGCTATATCATTTTCATAACTTTTCTCTGCTTCTCTTCTCACCCTGACATACTCATTCCTTGTTCTCTGGAATCTCTCTCTGCTTTCTGGTGTTCTGTTATTCCGGAAGTTCCTCCATGCCCTTTTGTTCAGTTTCTTAGCTTCCATACATGCCCTATTATACCATGGATTCTTCTTTTGTTTCTCGGATTTTCCTTTTGGGCCGGGATGTATCTGCTTACTGCCTCCTGACACTTTTGGGTGACATAGTTCATTATATCTTGTACAGACTTAGCTCTGAGGACTGTGTCCCAAGGTATTTCCCTTAGGAAGCTTCTCATCTCCTCATAATTTCCCTTTCGGTATGCCAGCCTTTTGTTTCCTAGTTCTTTTTCGGGGAGGATAATTCCTATCTCTACCAGGTACTCAAAGTTGAATACACTGTGATCACCCATTCCCAAGGGTGCTTCCATCTTGACTTCCCTAATATTCCACTCATTTAGGGTAAATATCAGAACAAGCATTCGAGTTAGTAGTGTGAAATTACGACTTTTTATACCGAAAATATGACAATTACTGAGAGCGACGATGAGTCACATTTTGCCCCCCCCCTGCAGTTTTCAAAATATCCTAAACAATCCAAATTTAACCCTTGAGCCATATTTTGGAGCCAAATTCTGGCTCTCTGCACGTATTTGGAGTTTAAAATTACTGCATTTTATACCGAAAATATGCCAATTCCTGAAAGTTGCGAATGATCACATTTTGCCTCAACCCTCCCTGCAGTTTTCAAAATATCCCAACCATCCCAAATTCAACGCTTGAGCCTTATTTTGGAGCCAAATTCTGGATCTCTGCACGTATTAGTAGTGTGAAATTAAGACTTTTTATACCGAAAATATGCCAATTACTGAGAGCAGCGATGAGACACATTTTGCCCAAACACCCCTGCAGTTTTCAAAATATCCCAAACATACCAAATTTGACCCTTGAGCCTTATTTTGGAGCCAAATTCTGGCTCTCTGCACGTATTTGCAGTTTGAAATTACGACTTTTTATACCGAAAATATGCCAAATACTGAAAGTGGCGATTGATCTCATTTTGCCCAAACCCTACCCCCTGCAGTTATCAAAATATCCCAAACATTCCAAATTCGACGCTTGAACCATATTTTGGAGCCAAATTCTAGCTCTCAGCACGTATTCAACGTTTTAAATTACAATTTTATATAACGAAAATACGCTTATTACTGAGAGCGGCGATGGGGTCACATTTTGGCCAAATCCTACCCCCTGCAGTTTTCAAAATATACCAAACATACCAAACTCGACCCTTGAGCCATATTTTGGAGTTAAATTCAGGCTCTCTGCACGTATTTAGAGTTTAAAATTACTACTTTTTATACCGAAAATATGCCAATTACTGAGAGTGGCGACTGATCACATTTTGCCTAAACCCTCCATGCAGTTTTCAAAATATCCCAAACATCCCAAATTCAACGCTTAAGCCTCATTTTGGAGCCAAATTCTGGCCCTCTGCACGTATTCGCTGTATAAATTACGACTTTTTATACCGATAATATGCCAATTACTGAGAGCGGGGGTGGGTCACATGTTGCCCAAACCCCCCTGCTGTTTTCAAACTATCCCAAACATCCCAAATTTGACCCTTGAGCCATATTTTGGAGCCTATTTCTGGTTCTCTGTACGTATACGCAGTTTGAAATTACGACTTTTTATACCGAAAATATGTTTAATTCTGAAAGCGGCGATGGATCACATTTTGCCCCCTCCCCCCTGCAGTTTTCAAAATATCCCAAACATCCCAAATTCGACGCTTGAGCCATATTTTGGATCCAAATTCTGGCTCTCTGCACGAATTCCCAGTTTGAAATTACGATGTTTTATACCGAAAACATGCCAATTACTAAAAGCGGGCATGGATCATATTTTGCCCAAACCCTCCTTGCAGTTTTCAAAATATCCCAAACATCCCAAATTCGACCATTGAACAATATTTTGGAGCCAAATTCTGGCTCTCTACACGCATTCACAATTTGTAATTACGACTTTTTAAACCGAAAATATGCCAATTACTGAGAGCGGCGATGGGTCACGTTTTGCCCAAACCCCTCTGAAGTTTTCAAAATCCCCCTGCAGTTTTCAAAATATCTCAAACATCTCAAATTCAACCCTTGATCCATATTTTGGAGCCAAATTCTGGCTCTCTGCACGTATTCGCAGTTTGAAATTACGACTATTTACACCGAAAATATGCCAATTACTGAGACAGGCGATGGGTGACATTTTGCCCAAGCCCCTCTGAAGTTTTCAAAATATCCTGAACATCCTAAATTAGACTCTTGAGCTATATTTTGGAGCCAAATTCTGGCTTTCTGCACGTATTCGCAGTTTGAAATTACAAAGAATTATACCGAAAATATGCCAATTACTGAAAGCGGCGATGAATCACATTTTGCCCAAACCCTCCCTGCAGTTTTCAAAATATCTCAAACATCTCAAATTTAACGCTTGAGCCAAATTTTGGACCCAAATTCTGGTTCTCTACAGGTATTCGTAGTTTGAAATTACGACATTTTATACCGAAAATATGCCAATTACTGAAAGCGGCGATGGGTCATATTTTGCCCCCCTTCCCTGCAGTTTTAAAAACATCCCAAATTTGACGCTTGAGCCATATTTTGGAGCCAAATTCGGGCTCTCTGCACGCATTCGCAGTTTAAACTTACGACTTTTTACACCGAAAATATGCCAATTACTGAGAGCGGTGATAAGTTTCATTTTGCCCAAACCCACCTGCAGTTTTCAAACTATCCCAAACATCCGAAATTCGATCTTTGAGCCATATTTTGGAGCCAAATTCTGGCTCTCTGCACGTATTCGCAGTTTGAAATTACGAATTTTTATACCGAAAATTTGTTTAGTACTGAGAACGGCGATGGATCACACTTTGCCCAAACCCTCCCTGCAGTTTTCAAAATATCCCAAACATCTCTAATTCGACGCTTGAGATATATTTTGGAGTCAAATTCTGGCTCTCTGCACGTATTCGCAGTTTTAAATTACGACTTTTTATTCCGAAAATATGCCAATTACTGAAAGCGGCGATGGATCACAATTTGCCCAAACCTTCCCTGCAGTTTTCAAAATATCCCAAACATCCCAAATTCGACGCTTGAGCCATATTTTGGAGCCAAATTCTGGCTTTCTGCACGTATTCGCTGTTCGAAATTTCGATTTTTTATACCGAAAAAATGCATATTTCTGAGAGCAGCGATTGGTCACATTTTCCCCAAACAGCCCCTGCAGTTTTCAAAATATCCCAAACATTCCAAATTCGACGCTTTAGCCATATTTGGGAGCCAAATTCTAGCTCTCTGCACATATTCGCAGTTTGAAATTACGACTTTTTATACCGAAAATATGCCAATTACTTAAAGCAACAATGGGTCACATTTTACCCAAACCGCCCTGTAGTTTTCAAAATATCCCAAACATTCCAAATTCGACGCTTGAGCCATATTTGGGAGCCAAATTCTGGCTCTCTGCACGTATTCGCAGTTTGAAATTACGACCTTTACACGGAAATTATGCCAATTACTGCGAGCAGCGATGGGTCACATTTTGCCCAAACCCCCCTGCAGTTTTCAAAATATCCCAAACATTCCAAATTCGACCCTTGTGCAATGTTTTGGAGTCAAGTTCTGACTTTCTACTCGTATTCGCAGTTTGAAATTACGTCTTTCTATTCAAAAATATGCCAATTACTCAGAGCAGCGATGGATCACATTTTGCTCAAACCCCCCTGCAGTTTTCAAAATATCCTAAACATCCCAAATTCGACGCTTGAGCCATATTTTGGAGCCAATTTCTGGCTCTCAGCACGTATTCGCAGTTTGAAATTACGAATTTTTAAAACGAAAATATGCGAATTACTGAAAGCGGTAATTTATAAAAAAAAAAAAAATACTATTTTTTATATCGAAAATGCGCCTTTTACTGAGAGCGGCGATGAGTCACATTTCGGCCAAACCCCCTGCAGTTTTCAAAATATCCAACACATCCCAAATTCGCGACCCATTGAGCCATATTTTGTAGGCAAATTCTGGCTTTCTGCACGTGTTAGTAGTTTGAAATTACGACCTTTTATACCGAAAATATGCCAATTACTGAGAGCTACCGTTTTTCACATTTTGCCCAAACCCCCTTTAGCAGTTTTTAAAATATACAAAACATCCCAAATTAAACGCTTGAGCCATATTAAAAGCCAAATTATGGCTTTCTGCACGTATTCGCAGTTTGAAATTACGACTTTTTAAAACGAAAATATGCCAATTACTGAAAGCGGCGATGGATCAAATTTTGCCCAAACCCCCCACTGCAGTTTTCAAAATATCCCAAACATCCCAAATTCGACCCTCAAGCCATACTTTGGAGCCAAATTCTGGCTCTCTGCACGTTTTCGCAGTTTGAAATTCCTACTTTTTATACTGAAAATATACCAATTACTGAGAGCGGCGATGGATCACATTTTGCCCAAACCCTCCCTGCAGTTTTCAAAATATCCCAAACATTCCAAATTCAATGTTTGAGCCATATTTTGGTGCCATATTCTGGCTCTCAGCACGTATTCGCAGTTTGAAATTACGATTTTATATACGGAAAATATGCCAATTACTGGGAGCGGCGAAGGGTCACATTTTGCCCCCCCCCCTCCCCCGTCCCAGCAGTTTTCAAAATATCCCAAAAATCCCAAATTCGACGCTTGAACCATATTTTGGAGTCAAATTCTGGCTCTCTGTACGTATTCGCAGTTTGAAATTACGACTTTTTATACCGATAATATGCCAATTACTGAAAGCGGCGATGGGTCACATTTTGCCCAAAACCCCCTTTGCAGTTTTCAAAATATCCCAATCATCCCAAATTCGAACCTTGAGCCATATTTTGGAGCCAAATTCGGATTTCCTGCACGTATTCGCAGTTTTAAAATACAACTTTTTATACCGAAAATATGTCAATTACTGAAAGCAGCGATGGATCATATTTTGCCCAAACCCTCCCTGCAGTTTTCAAAAGATCCGAAACATCCCAAATTCTACCCTTGAACAATATTTTTGAGCCAAATTCTGGCTCTCTGCACGCATTCTCAGTTTGAAATTACGATTTTTTACACCGAAAACATGCCAATTACTGAGAGCGGCGATGGGTCACATTTTGCCCCCCCCCCCACCTCTGCAGTTTTCAAAATATCCCAAACATCCCAAAATCAACATTTGAACCATATTTTGGAGTCAAATTCTGGCTTCCTGCACGTATTCGCAGTTTTAAATTACGACTATTTACACCGAAAATATGCCAATTACTGTGAACGGCGATGGGTCACATTTTGCCAAAACCCCTTTGAAGTTTCAAAATATCGCAAACATCCCAAATTAGACCCTTGATCTATATTTTATAGCCAAAATCTAGCTTTTTGCACGTATTCACAGTTTGAAATTACGACTTTTTATACTGAAAATATGCCAATTACTGATAGCGGCGATGGGTCACATTTTGCCCCCCCCCCCCCCTTGCAGTTATCAAAATATTCCAAACATTCCAAATTCGACGCTTGAGTCATATTTTGGAGCCAAATTCTGGCTCTCTGCACGTATTCGCTGTTTAAATTACGACTTTTTATACCGAAAATAGGCCAATTACTGAGAGCCGCGATGGGTCACATTTTGCCCAAACCCCACCCTGCAGTTTTCAAAATATCCCAAACATCCCAAATTCGACGCGTGAGCCATATTTTTGAGCCAAATTTTGGCTCTCAGTACGTATTCGCAGTTTGAAATTACGAATTTTTATTCCGAAAATATGCCAATTACTGCGAGCGGCGATGGGTCACATTTTGCCCAAACCCCCCTGCAGTTTTCAAAATATCCCAAACATCCCAATTTAAACGCTTGAGCCAAATTGTGGAGCCAAATTCTGGCTCTCTGCACATATTCGCAGTTTGAAATTACGATATTTAATTCCGAAAATATGCAAATTACTTGGAGCGGCGATGGGTCACATTTTGCCCCCCCTTCCTCTTCCCTGCAGTTATCAAAATATCCCAAACATTCCAAATTCGACGCTTGAGCCATAATCTGGACCCAAATTCTGGCTCTCTGCACATGTTAGTAGTGTGAAATTAAGACTTTTTATACCGAAAAAATGCCAATTACTGAGAGCAGCGATGGGTCACATTTTGCCCAAACCACCTCTGCAGTTTTCTAAATATCCCAAACATCCAAAATTCGACTCTTAAACCATGTTTTGGAGGCAAATTTTGGCTCTCAGCACGTATTCGCAGTTTGAAATTTGCGACTTTTTATACCGAACATATGTGAATTACTGACAGCGGCGATGTTTCACATTTTGCCTAAACCCCACTGCAGTTTTCAAAATATCCCAAAAATCCCAAATTCGACGCTTGAGCCATATTTTGTAGCCAAATTCTTGCACTCTGCACGTATTCGCAGTGTGAAATTACGACTTTTATACCGAAAATATGTCAATTACCCAGAGCTGCGATAGGTCACATTTTGCCCCTCCCCCCCTCCCCCCTGCAGTTTTTAAAATATCCTAAACATCCCAAATTCGACGCTTGAGTCATATTTTGGAGCCAAACTCGGGCTCTCTGCACGTATTCGCAGTTTGAAATTACGTCTTTTTATACTGAAAATATGCCAATTAATAAGAGCGGCGATGGGTCACATTTTGACCAACCCCCCCCCCCCACTCTGCAGTTTTCAAAATATCGCAAACATCCCAAAATCGAAGCTTGAGCCATATTTTGGAGCCAAATTATGGCTCTCTGCACGTATTAGCAGTTTGAAATTACGTCATTTTATACCGAAATAATGCCAATTACTGTGAAAGGTGAAGGGTCACATTTTGCCCAAAACCCCCTGCAGTTTTCAAAATATCCCAAACATCCCAAATTCCACCATTGAGCCATGTTTTGGAGCCAAATTCTGGCTCTCTGCACGTATTCGCAGTTTTAAATTAGGACTTTTTATACCGAAAATATGCCAATTACTGAGAGCGGCGATGGATCACATTTTGCCCAACCCCTCCCACAGTTTTCACAATATCCCAAACATCTCAAATTCGACCCTCGAACTATATTTTGGAGCCAAATTTGGGCTCTCTGCACGTATTCGCGGTTTGAAATTACGTCATTTTATACTGAAAATATGCCAATTACTGAGAGCGGCGAAGAGTCACAAATTGCCCAAACCCCCCACACCAAGACTTCGACTAAACACTTCGATGATGTTAGTGCCTTGATTGAAGCTATTGACAACACATTCTCTTTTATTATACTTACTGAAACATGGTTGAAAGAGGATACTACTCACCTCTTTAACATGCCTAACTACTCAGCAATTCACAACTGTCGTCAACTTCAGAGAGGTGGTGGCACTGCTCTTTACTACCACCAAGAACTAACATGCTTAAAAGAAATTAGAACTAGAGACTGCTATGGGGAGTATATCTTCGCCAGCTTCAGAGTCAAGGGTGCCGAGTCTGTCCTGTCTGTGGGTGCAATTTATAGAATTCCTAACACTGATGTGTCCGAATTCAACTCAAACCTTAGAAATCTAATACTTGATAACAGACTGAACAAAAACCACCTAATTATCGCAGGGGACTTTAATATTGACCTCTGCGAGCCAGAACACCCTACTGCTGTTAGCTTCCTCAACTGTATGAATTCCTGCTTCCTCATACCCTTAATCACTAGACCTACTAGAATCACTGATAGCACTGCCACGACTCTAGATCACATCTGGACAAACATAACCTCTCCGCTTACTTCAGGTATAATCACCGATAGCACTACAGACCATTACCCCACATTTCTCTTAACTAACATTAGCAAACCACCTCTTGAGTCAAGAGAGATACGTTTTAGACTACACAATGAAACTGCTATAGACAATTTTATAACTGCTACTGATAATGTCAACTGGGAGTCCGAGTTAGGTAACATAGAGGACATCAACCCAGCAGTGCAATCTTTTCTTCAAAAAACTCTTAGCCTTTATAATACCCACTGTCCTATGCTTACAAAACAAGTCACAACCAAAAGGCTTAACAATCCCTAACTTACAAAGGGAATACTTAAATCTATTAATAAAAAACATGACCTTGAGAAGAAGTATAGGTTAGGAATTGTCTCCAAAGAATTCTCAAAGAATTACTCATTATTGCTATCTAAGATAATTAGACGAGCCAAAACTAAATACTACGAAGATAAATTTAACCAAATAAAGAGCAACATTAAACAAACTTGGAGAACAATTTCGCAAATATTGGGATCAAAGAAGTCTTTAAATAACAAACCGACTCTCCTGTCTAATAACGACGGTCAGCTTTCAGCCTCTGATTCTGCTATTGAGTTCAATAGGTTCTTCTCCTCCATTGGTTCATCCCTTGCTAATGATATTCCATCTTCCAGTACTGACATTAAGGACTATCTTACAGGTAACTATCCACAGTCTCTGTACCTAAAGCCTATTAATTCCACTGACGTCAATGAGATAATCCTTTCCCTTAAAACCAAGTCTGGTGCCCTTGAGGAGATACCAACTTTAATCTACAAAAAAGCCTCCAGATCTTTAGCCCCTGCTATTGCTTTGCTCTTCAACAAGTCACTTGAACTCCAAACCTTTCCAGATATTCTAAAAAAAGCGAGAGTAACGCCTGTCCACAAATGGGGTGATCTCACAGATGTTAACAACTACAGACCTATATCAATCCTGCCAAACTTGTCAAAAATTTTTGAAAAACTAATCTATAAGCAGCTTTACTCATATCTAGCCAAACTCAATATACTTAGCCCTTGCCAATATGGCTTCAGGCCCAAAAAAAGCACTAACGATGCACTTATTAGTATGCTTAACTCGATTCATACAGCTCTTGATAAAAATGAGTTCCCTGTTGGGTTATTTGTGGACCTGCGTAAAGCTTTCGATACTGTCAACCACCAAAACCTTCTTCTTAAATTACATCATTATGGTGTCAGAGGACACTCCCTACAATACCTCAAATCCTACCTTACTGACAGGCTCCAATGTGTTTCTGTGAATAATACAATTTCTCCCACCCTACCCATCAACATTGGTGTTCCCCAGGGCAGCATACTTGGCCCTCTCCTCTTTCTCATCTACATTAATGACCTTCCAAATGCCTCCCAACACCTCAAACCAATTCTATTTGCTGACGACACAACCTTCATTTACTCCAGTCCTGACCCCCTTGCTCTAAATGCCACAGTAAATACTGAGCTAAATAAAGTCCATCTGTGGCTAACTGCCAACAAACTCACCCTTAACATTGACAAAACTTTCTATATTCTGTTTGGCAATAAATCCTCTAATCAAATAAATCTCAAAATAAACAATACCCAAATTTGTAACAAATTAGATGGCAAATTCCTTGGCATTCTCATTGACCACAAGCTGAATTTCCAGGGACACATTCTAAACATTTCAAAAAAAGTTTCAAAAACTGTGGGCATTCTTTCTAAGATCATATATTATGTACCACGCCCTGCCCTGGTGACTCTCTATTACTCCCTTATCTATCCATATCTCAACTATGGTATTTGTGCTTGGGGCTCTACTACCCAAAATCACTTACGTCCTCTAATTACTCAACACAAAGCTGCTATTAGGACAATATCCAATTCTGGCCCCAGACATCACTCGGTACCCCTACTCAAATCTCTGAATATGTTAGACATTAAGTCACTGCACATTCTCTCATGTGTATTATACATATATAAAACGCAAAACTATAATGCCAATCCTGATCTCAAAAGCTTCATAGAAGGTTGTAACAGAACCCATGAGCACCACACCAGAAATAAATACAGTTTTGATATTCCTAGAGTACGACTTAATCAAACCAGAAATGCTCTACAAATCAAGGGGCCCAGAATGTGGAATGACCTTCCCAACCATGTTAAAGACTGTACCTCTCTCAACCAGTTTAAGTTTAAAACGAAGCTATACCTAATAAATTCCCTGTAACCTACCTTACCCCTCTGTTGTCAACCCATGTATGTTTTTTTTTTTTTTTTGTTTTTCAAATCAACGCTGTTTGAATGTAATTTTCTGTAATAATTTGTAATTGTATTTGTGCTGCTTTTTCAACAATGTTCCCCCCTCTTTTACCTCTATTTTTATTTGTTCTCAACACATTTTATTCCTTTTACCCATTAGTTTTAAGCTTTAGTCATTAATGTTTTTCCTGCCCGAAACGCTTTGCGTAATAGTGGCTTTAGGCATTGTATGTACTAGCTCTATCTATTAAGCCAACAAACTTTGTAAAATCTCTTTATGTATGTACCTTACCTAAATAAAAATTATTATTATTATTATTATTATTATTATTATTATTATTATTATTATTATTATTATTATTATAAGAGTGTGTGAAGTGGGCGATTACCCTCGTTGTGTCAACAACTCAATAGTCTCTCCTCTAAGTTACAAACAATGCTGTTTTCTCAAACAGGCCCATGTTCTTTTAGAGAAAACGGAAATTTAATGGCAAACATTTTCATACTAACCCAAAGTCAATCAAATAAGAATTGGATTTTATATGTTGTTTTTTAGATCGGCCGGCTATTTACGGCGCGGGCGCGGAACCCGTTGGCCGAGTTGCCATATATATACGGTCCGGTTGCATCAAAGTGTTTTAAAATAGTGAGTATGATATTGATTAGGAGAGATTTTCTGTTGTTATTGCATATGTCGACATTTGAGCCGAATTAAAGTGGTTTTACGAGTATACGAAAATTCAGGAACATTTTAGGTAATTCTAAAGAAAACACATTGATTTTTATCATTTGAATTGGAAACAACGTTTTCATATGCCTTTTTAATTATCAAAATAATACGCAACCTCCCTCTATGAATTTATGTAAAAATCCTTGAATTTGGTATTTTAGTGACTTTTTTCACGTTTTTCAAGAAGAGTGATTTTAGGTAAAAATGTTCCAATTTACTAATATTTTGGTACTACCTCATGTTGTCGCACTATATGTGATTAGGCCTACAAATCTCAGAATTTCACATAATATTGCGTTTTTAAGCAAGTTTTCTTGCATTGTGCTTTGTACATAAAATCATCGAATTTTGCAAAACTTTGAGGTTTTTCATCGTTGTTTCCTTTATAAAATTTCATCCAAATATCAACGATTTAGGCAATATTTTGCTGTTTTTTTCGCATTTTCAAGCTTTTTCGGTTTATTGCCATTAACTCAATAAATTTACGTTAAATATGATGCAAACACGTAATTAATTGGAAATTAAAATCAAATACTTCATTTTAAATCAACTATCTGTACCTCGTTAAAATAGTGATTAAGATATTGATTAGGAGAGAATTTCTGTTTTTATTGCATATTTCGACGTTTCAGCCGGATTAGAGCAGTTGTACGAATTCAGAAATAAACGGAAATTCAGGAACATTTTAGGTAATTCTAAAGTAAACACATTGATTTTTATCATTTGAATTGAAAACATCTTTTTCATATGCCTTTTTAAT
This sequence comes from Procambarus clarkii, assembly GCF_040958095.1. Lineage (NCBI taxonomy): Eukaryota > Metazoa > Arthropoda > Malacostraca > Decapoda > Cambaridae > Procambarus > Procambarus clarkii. The sequence goes on along the minus strand of NC_091193.1, from coordinate 3,967,381 downwards.
GATCAAAATAATACGCAACCTCTCTGATTTGAGGTAAAAATCCTCGAATTTGGTAATATAGTGACTTTTTGCACGTTTTTCAAGTAGGGTGATTTTAGGTAAAAATGTTCGAACTTACTGAAACAATTGAAGATACTACTTCATCTTGTCTCTCTATTTGTGATTTGGCCTACAAATCTCAGAGTTTCACATAATATTGCGTTTTTAAGCAAGTTTTCTTGCATTGTGCCTTGTGCATAAAATCATCGAATCTAGCAATATTTTGAGGTTTTTCATCGTTATTTCCTTTATGAAATTTCATCCAAATAGCATTGATTTGGCCATATTTGGTCGTTTTTCCACGTTTTCAAGCATTTTCGGTTTATTGTCATTAATTCATTAAATTTACGATAAACATGATGCAAACACGTAATGAATTGCAAATTACCCTTAAATATTTGATTTTCAATCAACTATTTGTACCTCGTTAAAATAGTGAGTTAGGTATTGATTAGGAGTTAAATTCTGTTTTATTGCATATTTCTACGTTTCAGCCGGATTAAAGCGGTTTTACGAGTACCTCTTCCTACAGTAATATATACGGAAATTCAGGAACATTTTAGGTAATTCTAATCAAAATACATTGATTTTTATCATTTGAATTGGAAACAACGTTTTCATATGTCTTTTTAATTATCAAAATAATACCCAACCTCGTTTTTTTATTTGATGTAAAAATTTGGCTCCAAAATATACCTCAAGGGTCGAATTTGGGATGTTTGGGATATTTTGAAAACTGCAGGGAGGGTTTGGGCAAAATGTGATCCATCGCCGCTCTCTTTAAATTGACATATTTTCAGTATAAAATGTCGTAATTTCAAACTGCGAATACTTGCAGAGATCGAGAATTTGGCTCCAAATTATGACTCAAGCATCGAATTTGGGATGTTTTGGATATTTTGAAAAATACAAGGAGGTTTTGGGCTAAATGTGATCCATCGCTGCTTTCAGTAATTGGCATATTTTCGGTATAAAAATCGTAATTTCATATTGCAAATACGTGCAAAAAGCCAGAATTTGGCTCCTAAATATAGCTCAAGCGTCAAAGTTGGGACGTTTGGGATATTTTGAAAACTGCAGAGTGGGTTCGGGCAAAATGTGACCCATCGCAGTTCTAAGTAATTAGCATACTTTCAGTATAAAACGTCGTAATTTCAAACTGCGAATACGTGCAGTGAGCCAGAATTTGGCTCCTAATTATAGCTCCAGCGTCGAATTTGGGATGTTTGGGATATTTTAAACACTACAGGGAGGGTTTGGGCAAAATTTGATCTACTGCCGCTTTCAATAATTGGCATTTTTTCGGTATAAATTGTCATAGTTTCAAACTGCGAATACATGCAGAGAGCCAGAATTTGGCTCCAAAATAAGGCTCAAGGGTCGAATTTGGGATGTTTGAGATATTTAAAAACTGCAGGAGGGGTTTGAACAAAAGGTGACCAATCGCTGGTCTCAGTAATTGACATATTTTCGGTATAAAAAGTCGTAATTTCAAACTGCGAATATGTGCAGAGAGCCAGAATTTGGCACCAAAATATGGCTCAAGCGTCCAATTTAGGATGTTTGGGATATTTGGAAAACTGCAGGGAGAGTTTGGAGAAAATGTGATCCATCGCCGCTTTCAGCAATTGGCTTATTTTCAGTATAAAAAGTCGTAATTTAAACTGGCGAATACGTACAGAGAGCGCAAATTTGGCTCCAAAATATAGCTTAAGCGTCGGGTTTGGGATGTTTGGGATATTTTGAAAACTGCAGGGAGGGTTTGGGCAAAATGTGATTCATCGCCGCTTTCATTAATTGGCATTTTTTCGGTGTAAAGAGTGTTAATTTCAAACTGCGAATACGTGCAGAGAGCCAGAATTTGGCTACAAAATATGGCTCAAGCTTCGAATTTGCGATGTTTGGGATATTTTGAAAACTGGAGGGAGGGTTTAGGCAAAATGTGATTCATCGCCGCTCTCAGTAATTGGCATATTTTCGGTATAAAATCGTAATTTCAAACTATGAATACGTGCAGAGAGCCAGAATTTGGCTCCAAAATGAGGCTCAAGCGTCGAATTTAGGATGTTTGTGATATTTTGAAAACTGCAGGGAGGGGTTTGGGCAAAATGTGACCCACCGCCACTCTAAGTAATTGGCAGATTATAGGTATAAAAATCATAATTTCATACTGCGAATACGTGCAGAGAGCCAAAATTTGGCTCCAAAATATGGCTCAAGCGTCGAATTTGGGATGTTTGTGATATTTTGAAAACTGCGGGGAGGGTTTGTGCAAAATATGATTCAATGACGCTTTCAGTAATTTGCATATTTTCTTTATAAAACGTCGAAAATTCAAACTGCGAATACGCGCAGAAAGTTGGAATTTTCCTCCAAAATATGGCTCAAGGGTCGAATTTGGAATGTTTCTGATATTTTGAAAACAGCACGCGTGTTTGAGCAAAATGTGACCTATCGCCGCTCTCAGTAATTGGCATATTTTCCGTATAAAAATTATAATTTCAAACTGCGAATACGTGCAGAGAGCCAGAATTTGGCTACAAAATATATTTCAAGCGTCGAATTTGGGATGTTTGGGATATTTTGAAAGCTGCTGGGAGGGTTTGGGCAAAGTGTGATCCATTGCCGCTTTCAATAATTGGCCTTTTTTCGGTATAAAAATTCGTAGTTTCAAACTGCGAATACATGCAGAGAGCCATAATTTGGCTCCAAAATGAGGCTCAAGGGTTGAATTTGGGATGTTTGAGATATTTTTAAACCTTTTGCTTGGTGTTCACTACCATTCGCATGGTGTTCACTACCCTTGGATTCACTACCCTTGGCGTGGTATTCACTGAACGTGGAGTGGTGTTCACTGAACTTGGCGTGGTGTTCACTACCCTTGACATGGTTTTCACTACCCTTGGTGTGGCGCTCACTACCCTTGGCGTGGTGTTCACTACCCTTGGCGTAATGTTCACTACACTTGGCGTGGTGTTCACTACGACACTGGAAGACAAAAGAGTAAGGAAAGACATGATCACAACCTAAAAAATCCTCAGAGGAATCTACCGGGTAAACAAGGATAAACTATTCAACACTGGTGGGACACGATCAAAGGGACACAGGTGGAAACTGAGTACCCACATAACGTACAGAGACGTTAGAAGGAACTTTTTCAGTGTCAGAGTAGTTAACGGATGGAATGCATTAGGCAGTGATGTGGTGGAGGCTGACTCCATACACAGTCAAATTCTGGCTCCAAATTCAAAATTCTGGCTCTCTGCACGTATTCGCAGTTTGAAATTACGTCTTTTTATACCGAAAATTAGCCAATTACTGAGAGCAGCGACGGATCACATTTTGACCCAATCCCTCCCTGCAGTTTTCAAAATATCACAAACATCCCAAATTCGTCCCTTGAGCTATATTTTGGAGCCAAATCCTGGCTTTCTGCTTGTATTCGCAGTTTGAAATTACGACTTTTTATACCGAAAATATGCCAATTACTGAGAGCTACCGTTTTTCACATTTTGCCCAAACCCCCTTTAGCAGTTTTTAAAATATACCAAACATCCCAAATTAAACGCTTGAGCCATATTTAAAGCCAAATTTTGGCTTTCTGCACGTATTCGCAGTTTGAAATTACGACTTTTTAAAACGAAAATATGCCAATTACTGAAAGCGGCGAAGGATCAAATTTTGCCCAAACCCCCCACTGCAGTTTTCAACATATCCCAAACATCCCAAATTCGACCCTCCAGCCATACTTTGGAGCCAAATTCTGGCTCTCTGCACGTATTCGCAGTTTGAAATTCCTACTTTTTATACTGAAAATATGCCAATTACTGAGAGCGGCGATGGATCACATTTTGCCCAAAACCCCCTTTGCAGTTTTCAAAATATCCCAATCATCACAAATTCGAACCTTGAGCCATATTTTGGAGTCAAATTCTGGCTCTCTGTACGTATTCGCAGTTTGAAATTACGACTTTTTATACCGATATTATGCCAATTACTGAAAGCGGCGATGGGTCACATTTTGCCCAAAACCCCCTTTGCAGTTTTCAAAATATCCCAATCATCCCAAATTCGAACCTTGAGCCATATTTTGGAGCCAAATTCAGATTTCCTGCACGTATTCGCAGTTTTTAAATACAACTTTTTATACCGAAAATATGCCAATTACTGAAAGCAGCGATGGATCATATTTTGCCCAAACCCTCCCTGCAGTTTTCAAAAGATCCAAAACATCCCAAATTCTACCCTTGAACAATATTTTTGAGCCAAATTCTGGCTCTCTGCACGCATTCTCAGTTTGAAATTACGATTTTTTACACCGAAAACATGCCAATTACTGAGAGCGGCGATGGGTCACATTTTGCCCTCCCCCCTCTGCAGTTTTCAAAATATCCCAAACATCCCAAAATCAACATTTGAACCATATTTTGGAGTCAAATTCTGGCTTCCTGCACGTATTCGCAGTTTGAAATTACGACTATTTATACCGAAAATATGCCAATTACTGTGAACGGCGATGGGTCACATTTTGCCAAAGCCCCTTTGAAGTTTCAAAATATCGCAAACATCCCAAATTAGACCCTTGAGCTATATTTTATAGCCAAAATCTAGCTTTCTGCACGTATTCACAGTTTGAATTTACGACATTTTATACTGAAAATATGCCAATTACTGATAGCGGCGATGGGTCACATTTTGCCCCCCCACCCTTGCAGTTATCAAAATATTCCAAACATTCCAAATTCGACGCTTGAGTCATATTTTGGAGCCAAATTCTGGCTCTCTGCACGTATTCGCTGTTTAAATTACAACTTTTTATACCGAAAATATGCCAATTACTGAGAGCCGCGATGGGTCACATTTTGCCCAAACCCCACCCTGCAGTTTTCAAAATATCCCAAACATCCCAAATTCGACGCGTGAGCCATATTTTTGAGCCAAATTCTGGCTCTCTGCACATATTCGCAGTTTGAAATTACGATATTTAATTCCGAAAATATGCAAATTACTTGGAGCGGCGATGGGTCACATTTTGCCCCCCTTCCTCTTCCCTGCAGTTATCAAAATATCCCAAACATTCCAAATTCGACGCTTGAGCCATAATCTGGACCCAAATTCTGGCTCTCTGCACATGTTAGTAGTGTGAAATTAAGACTTTTTATACCGAAAAAATGCCAATTACTGAGAGCAGCGATGGGTCACATTTTGCCCAAACCACCCCTGCAGTTTTCAAAATATCCCAAACATCCCAAATTGGACCCTTGAGCCATATTTTGGAGCCAAATTCTGGCTCTCTGCACGTATTTCCTGTTTTAAATTACTAATTTTTATACCGAAAATATGCCAATTACTGAGAGCGGCAATGGGTCCCATTTTGCCCCAACCCCTCCCTGCAGTATTCTAAATATCCCTAACATCCAAAATTCGACTCTTAAACCATATTTTGGAGGCAAATTTTGGCTCTCAGCACGTATTCGCAGTTTGAAATTTGCGACTTTTTATACCGAATATATGTCAATTACTGACAGCGGCGATGTTTCACATTTTGCCTAAACCCCACTGCAGTTTTCAAAATATCCCAAAAATCCCAAATTCGACGCTTGAGCCATATTTTGGAGCCAAATTCTTGCACTCTGCACTTATTCGCAGTGTGAAATTACGACTTTTATACCGAATATATGTCAATTACCCAGAGTTGCGATAGGTCACGTTTTGCCCCTCCCCCCCTCCCCCCCCCTGCAATTTTTAAAATATCCTAAACATCCTAAATTCGACGCTTGAGTCATATTTTGGAGCCAAACTCGGGCTCTCTGCACGTATTCGCAGTTTGAAATTACGTCTTTTTATACTGAAAATATGCCAATTACTGAGAGCGGCGAAGAGTCACAAATTGGCCAAACCCCCACACCAAGAGTGTGTGAAGTGGGCGATTACCCGCGTTGTGTCAACAACTCAATAGTCTCTCCCCTAAGTTACAATACAATGCTGTTTTCTCAAACAGGCCCATGTGCCTTTTAGAGAAAACGGAAATTTAATGGCAAACATTTTCATACTAACCCCAAGTGAATCGAATAAGAATTGGGTTTTATATGTTGTTTTTTAGATCGGTCGGCTATTTACGGCGCGGGCGCGGAACCCGTTGGCCGAGTTGGCCATATATATACGGTCCGGTTACATCAAAGTGTTTTAAAATAGTGAGTATGATATTGATTAGGAGAGATTTTCTGTTGTTATTGCATATTTCGACATTTCAGCCGAATTAAACCGGTTTTACGAGCACACGAAAATTCATGAACATTTTAGGTAATTCTAAAGAAAACACATTGATTTTTATCATTTGAATTGGAAACAACGTTTTCATATGCCTTTTTAATGATCAAAATAATACGCAACCTCCCTCTATGAATTTATGTAAAAATCCTTGAATTTGGTATTTTAGTGACTTTTTTCACGTTTTTCATGTAGAGTGATTTTAGGTAAAAATGTTCCAATTTACTAATATTTTGGTACTACCTCATGTTGTCCCACTATATGTGATTAGTCCTACAAATCTCAGAATTTCACATAATATTGCGTTTTTAAGCAAGTTTTCTTGCATTGTGCTTTGTTCATAAAATCATCGAATTTTGCAAAACTTTGAGGTTTTTCATCGTTGTTTCCATTATAAAATTTCATCCAAATATCAACGACTTAGGCTATATTTTGCTGTTTTTTCCGCGTTTTCAAGCTTTTTCGGTTTATTGCCATTAACTCAATAAATTTACGTTAAATATGATGCAAACACGAAATTAATTGCAAATTAAAATCAAATACTTCATTTTAAATCAACTGTCTTTACCTCGTTAAAATAGTGAGTAAGATATTGATTAGGAGAGAATTTCTGTTTTCATTGCATATTTCGACATTTCAGCCAGATTAGAGCAGTTTTACGAATTCAGAAATAAAGGGAAATTCAGGAACATTTTAGGTAATTCTAAAGTAAACACATTGATTTTTATCATTTGAATTGAAAACATCGTTTTCATATGCCTTTTTAATGATCAAAATAATTCGCAACCTCGCTCTATGATTTGAAGTAAAAATCCTCGAATTTGGTATTATAGTGATTTCTTTCACGTTTTTCATGTAGGGTGATTTTAGGTAAAAATGTTCGAACTTTCTAATATTTTGATACTACTTCACGTTGTCTCTCTATTTGTGATTTAGCCTACAAATTTCAGAATTTCATATGATATTGCGTTTTTAAGCAAGTTTTCTTGCATTGTGCTTTGTACTTAATATCATCGAATTTAGCAATATTTTGAGTTTTTTCATCCTTGTTTCCTGTATGATATTTAAACCAAATATCAACGATTTAGGCAATATTTTGCCGTTTTTCTCCGTTTTCTAGCCTTTTCTGTTGTATTGCCATTAATTCAATAAATTTACGATAAATATGATGCAAACACGTAATTAATTGCAAATTAAAATTAAATACTTCATTTTAAATCAACTGTTTGTACCTCGTTAAAATGGTGTGTAAGATATTGATTAGGAGAGAAGTTCTGTTTTTATTGTATATTTCGACGTTTCAGCCAGATTAGAGCAGCTTTACGAATTCAGAAAAAAATGAAAATTCAGGAACATTTTAGGTAATTCTAAAGAAAAGCATTGATTTTAATCATTTTAATTGAAAACATCATTTTCACATGCCTTTTTAATGATCAAAATAATACGCAACCTCGCTCTATGATTTTAAGTAAAAATCCTCGAATTTGGTATTATAGTGACTTTTTTCACGTTTTCCATGTAAGGTGATTTATGGTAAAAATGTTCGAACTTTCTAATATTTTGATACTACTTCATGTTGTCTCACTATTTGTGATTTGGCCTGCAAATCTCAGAATTTCACATAATATTGCGTTTTTAAGCAAGTTTTCTTGCATTGTGATTTGTACATAAAATCATCGAATTTAGCAATATTTTGAGATTTTTCATCGTTGTTTCCTTTATGAGATTTCATCCAAATATAAACGATTTAGGCCATATTTGGCCGTTTTTCTACGTTTTCAAGCTTTTTCCGTTTATTGCCATTAATTCATTAAATTTACGATAAATATGATGCAAACACGTATTGAATGGCAAATTACCCTTAAATATTTTATTTTCTATCAACTATTTGTACCTTGTTAAAATAGTGAGTCAAATATTGATTAAGAGAGATTTTCTGTTTTTATTGCATATTTCGACGTTTCAGCCGGATTAGAGCAGTTTTCGAGTACCTCATCTCTCAGTAATATAAACGGAAATTCAGAAACATTTTAGTTAATTCTAAAGAAAAGCATTGATTTTTACGATTTGAATTAGAAACAACGTTTTCATATGCCTTTTTAATGATCAAAATAATACGCAACCTCGCTCTATGATTTTAAGTAAAAATCCTCAAATTTGGTATTATAGTGACTTTTTCACTTTTTCATGTAGAGTGATTTTTGGTAGAAATGTTCCAATTCACTAATATTTTGATACTACTTCGTGTTGTCCCACTATATGTGATTTGGCCTACAAATCTCAGAGTTTCACATAATATTGCGTTTTTAAGCAAGTTTTCTTGCATTGTGCCTTGTACTTAATATCATCGAATTTTGCAATATTTTGAGTTTTTTCATCCCTGTTTCCTCTATGACATTTAAACCAAATATCAACGATTTAGGCAATATTTGGCCGTTTTTTTGCGTTTTCTAGCCTTTTCTGTTTATTGCCATTAATTCAAAAATTTACGATGAATATGATGCAACGGAAACAACGTTTCCATATGTTTTTTTTTAATTATCAAAATAATACGCAACCTCGCTCTATGATTTTATGTAAAAATCTTCGAATTTGGTATTATAGTGACTTTTTCACGTTTTTCATGTAGAGTGATTTTTGGTAAAAATGTTCCAATTTACTAATATTTTGATAGTACTTCATGTTGTCCCACTATATGTGATTTGGCCAACAAATCTCAGAGTTTTACATAATATTGCGTTTTTAAGCAAGTTTTGTGGCATTGTGCTTTGTACTTAATATCATCGAATTTTGCAATATTTTGAGTTTTTTCATCCTTGTTTCCTGTATGACATTTAAACCAAATGAGAACTGCGATGGGTCACATTTTGCCCAAACCCCCCTGCAGTTTTCAAAATATCCTAAACATCCCAAATTCGACCCTTGAGCCATATTTTGGAGGCAAGTTCTGGCTGTCAGCACGTATTCGCAGATTGAAATAACGACTTTTTACACCGAAAATAAACCAATTACTGAGAGCGGCGATGGGTCACATTTTGCCCAGAGCCAATGCAGTTTTCAAAATATCCCAAACATCCCAAATTCGACCCTTGAGCCATATTTTGGAGCCAAATTCTGGCTCTCTACACATATTCGCAGTTGGAAATTACGACTTTTTATACCGAAAATATGCCAATTACTGAAATCAACGATGGATCACATTTTGCCCAATCCCTCTCTGCAGTTCTCAAATTATCCCAAACATCCCAAATTCGACCCTTGAGCCATATTTTGGAGCCAAATTCTGGCTCTCTACACATATTCGCAGTTGGAAATTACGACTTTTTATACCGAAAATATGCCAATTACTGAAAGAGGCGATGGATCACATTTTGCCCAATCCCTCTCTGCAGTTCTCAAATTATCCCAAACATCCCAAATTCGACACTTGAGTCATAATATGGAGCCAAATTCTGGCTCTCTGCATGTATTCGCAGTTTGAAATTACGACTCTTTATACCGAAAAAATGACAATTACTGAAAGCAGCGATGAATCACATTTTGCCCAAACCCTCCCTGCAGTTTTCAAAACATCCCAAACATCCCAAATCCGACCATTGAGCTATATTCTGGAGCCAAATTCTTTCTCTCTGCACGTATTCGCAGTTTGAAAACCCGACGATTTATACTTAAAATATGCTAATTACTGAGATCGGCGATGGTTCACATTTTGCCCGAACCCCCCCCGGAAGTTTTCAAAATATCCCAAACGTTCAAAATTCTAAGCTTGAGCTATATTTTGGAGCCATATTCTAGCTTTCTGCACGTATTCGCAGTTTGAAATTACGACTTTTTATACCGAAAATATGCCAATTACTGAAATCAACGATGGATCACATTTTGCCCAAAACCCTCCCTGCAGTTTTCAAAATGTCCCAAACATACCAAATTCGACCCTTGAGCCATATTTTGTAGCCAAATTCTTGTTCTCTGCACGTATTCGCAGTTTGAAATTACGACTTTTTATACGGAAAATATGCTAATTACTAAAAGCGGCGATGGGTCACATTTTGCCCAAACCCCCTGCAGTTCTCAAAATATTCCAAACATCCCAAATTCGACCCTTAAGCGACATTTTGGAGCCAATTTCTGGCTTTCTGCTCGTATTCGCAGTTTGAAATTACGAATTTTTATACCGAAAATATGCCAATTACTGAGAGCGGCGATGGATCACATTTTGACCCAACCCCTCTCTGCAGTTTTCAAAATATCCCAAACTTCCCAAATTCGACGCTGGAGCCATATTGTGGAGCCAAATTCTGGCTCTCTGCACGAATTCGCCGGTTTAAATTACGACTTTTTATACCGAAAATACGCCAATTACTGAGAGCGGAGATTAGTCACATTTTGACCAAATCCCCTTGCAGTTTTCAAAATATCCCAAACATCCCAAATTCGACGCTTGAGCCATATTTTGGAGCCAAATTCTGGCTTCTGCTCCTATTCGCAGTTTGAAATTAAGATTTTTATACCAAAAATATGCCAATTACTGAAAGCGTCGAAGAATCACATTTTGCCCAAACCCTCCCTGCAGTTTTCAAAATATCCCAAACATCCCAAATTCGACGCTTGAGACAGATTTTGGATCCAAATTCTGGCTCTCTGCACGTATTCGCAGTTTGAAATTATAACTTTTTACACCGAAAATATGCCAATTACTGAGAGCAACGATGGGTCACATTTTGATCAAACACCCCCTGCAGTTTTCAAAATATCCCAAACATCACAAATTCGACCCTTGAGACATATTTTATAGCCAAATTCTGGCTCTTTGCACATATTCGCAGTTTGAAATTATAAATTTTATACCGAAAATATGCCAATTAATGAGAGCGGCGATGGGTTACATTTTGGCCAAACCCCCCTGCAGTTTTCAAAATATTCCTAACATCCCAAATTCGACGCTTGAGCCATATTTTGGAACCAAATTCTCGCTCTCTGCATGTATTCGCATTTTGAAATTACGACTTTTTATACCGAAAATATGCCAATTACTGAAAGAAGCTGTGGATCACACTTTGCCCAAACGCTCCCTGCATTTTAGAGAATGTCCCAAACATCCCAAATTCGACACTTGAGCCATACTTGAGAGCCAAATTCTGGGTCTCTGCACGTATTCGCAGTTTGAAATTACGACTTTTTATACCGAAAATATGCCAATTACTGAGAGCGGCGATGGGTCACATTTTGCCCAAACACCCCTGCAGTTTTCAAAATATCCCAAACATCCCAAATTTTACGCTTGAGCCATATTTTGGAGCCAAATTCTGGCTCTCTGTACGAATTCGCAGTTTGAAATTACGAAATTTATACCGATAATATGCCAATTACTGAGAGCAGCGATGGGTCACATTTTGACCAAACCCCCCCCCCCCCCCACCCTGCAGTTTTCAAAATATCCCAAACATCACAAATTCGATCGGTAATACATCTTCCATCGGTAATATAAACGGAAAATCAGGAACATTTTAGTTAGTTTTTATGAAAACACATTGATTTTTAGCATTTGTATTGGAAACAACATTGTCATATGTCTTTTCTAGGATCTAAATAATACGAAACCTCGCTTTATGATTTGAAGTTAAAATCCTCAAATTTGGAAATATAGTGACTTTTTTTCACGTTTTTCATGTAGTGTGATTTTACGTAAATATATTCGTTTTTACCAATATTTCGATACTATTTCATATAGTATCACGATACGTGATTTGGCCTTCAAATATCAGAATTTCGCATTATAAGCAAGTTTTCTTGCATTTTGTTTCGTACTAAAAAACATCGAATTTAGCAATATTTTGACTTTTATCATCCACTTTTCCTTTATGTGATATAAACAAAATATAATCGAATTAGACAATATTTTGCCGTTTTCCCACGTTTTTGTTCCACAATTCGACCCTTGAGCCATATCTTGGAGGCAAATTCTGGCTCTCAGCACGTAATCGCAGTGTGAAATTACGACTTTTTATACCGAAAATACGCCAATTTCTGTGAACGGCGATGGATCACATTTTGCCCAACCCCTCCCTACAGTTTTCACAATATCCCAAACATCCCAAATTCGACCCACTATATTTTGGAGCCAAATTCGGGCTCTCTGCACGTATTCGCGGTTTGAAATTACGTCATTTTATACTGAAAATATGCCAATTACTGAAAGCGGCGAAGAGTCACAAATTGCCCAAACCCCCCACACCAAGAGTGTGTGAAGTGGGCGATTACCCTCGTTGTGTCAACAACTCAATAGTCTCTCCTCTAAGTTACAAACAATGCTGTTTTCTCAAACAGGCCCATGTGCTTTTAGAGAAAACGGACATTTATTGGCAAACATTTTCATACTAACCCAAAGTCAATCGAATAAGAATTGGGTTTTATATGTTGTTTTTTAGATCGTCCGGCTATTTACGGCGCGGGCGCGGAACCCGTTGGCCGAGTTGGCCATATATATACGGTCCGGTTACATCAAAGTGTTTTAAAATAGTGAGTATGATATTGATTAGGAGAGATTTTCTGTTGTTATTTCATATTTCGACATTTCAGCCGAATTAAAGCGGTTTTACGAGTACACGAAAATTCAGGAACATTTTAGGTAATTCTAAAGAAAACACATTGATTTTTATCATTTGAATTGGAAACAACGTTTTCATATGCCTTTTTAATGATCAAAATAATACGCAACCTCCCTCTATGAATTTATGTAAAAATCCTTGAATTTGGTATTGTAGTGACTTTTTCACGTTTTTCATGTAGAGTGATTTCAGGTAAAAATGTTCCAATTTACTAATATTTTGGTACTACCTCATGTTGTCCCACTATATGTGATTAGGCCTACAAATCTCAGAATTTCACATAATATTGCGTTTTTAAGCAAGTTTTCTTGCATTGTGCTTTGTACATAAAATCATCGAATTTTGCAAAACTTTGAGGTTTTTCATCGTTTTTCCTTTATGAAATTTCATCCAAATATCAACGATTTAGGCAATATTTGGTCGTTTTTCCACGTTTTCAAGCATTTTCGGTTTATTGTCATTAATTCATTAAATTTGCGATAAACATGATGCAAACACGTAATGAATTGCAAATTACCCTTAAATATTTGATTTTCAATCAACTATTTGTACCTCGTTAAAATAGTGAGTAAGATATTGATTAGGAGAGATTTTCTGTTTTTATTGTATATTTCGACGTTTCAGCCGGATTAAAGCGGTTTTACGAGTACCTCTTCTTTCGGTAATATAAACGGAAATTCAGGAACATTTTAGGTAATTCTAAAGAAAGCACATTGATTTTTATCATTTGAATTGGAAACAATGTTTCCATATGCCTTTTTAATGATTAAAATAATTCGCAACCTCGCTCTATGATTTGATGTAAAAATCCTCAAATTTGGTATTATAGTGACTTTTTTCACGTTTCCATGTAGAGTGAATATAGGTCAAAATGTTCGAATTTATTAATAGTTTGATACTACTTTATTTTGTCTCTATTTGTGATTTGGACTACAAATATCAGAGTTTCACATAATATTGCGTTTTTAAGCAAGTTTTCTTGCATTGTGCTTTGAATATAAAATCATCGAATTTACCAATACTTTGAGGTTTTTCATCGTTGTTTCCTTTATAAGATTTCATCCATACATCAACGATTTTGACAATATTTGGCCGTTTTTCCGCGTTTTCAATCATTTTCTTTTTTTTTGCCATTAATTCAATAAATTTACGATATATATGATTCAAACACGTAAATAGTTGCAAATTAACCTTAAATACAAGATTTTCAATCAACTATTTATACCTCGTTAAAATAGTGAGTTAGGTATTGATTAGGAGTGAAATTCTGTTTTATTGCATATTTCTACGTTTCAGCCGGATTAAAGCGGCTTTACGAGTACCTCTTCCTACAGTAATATATACGGAAATTCAGGAACATTTTAGGTAATTCTAATGAAAACACATTGATTTTTATCATTTGAATTGGAAACAACGTTTTCATATGTCTTTTTAATGATCAAAATAATACGCAACCTCGTTTTTTGATTTGATGTAAAAATCGTTGAATTTGGTATTATAGTGACTTTTTCACGTTTTTCATGTAGAGTAATTTTAGGTAAAAATGTTCGAATTTACTTATATTTTGATACTACTTCATCTTGTCTCGCGATATGTAATATAGCCTACAAATCTCAGAATTTCGCATAATATTGCGTTTTTAAACAAGATTTTATGCATTGTGCTTTGTACTTAATATCATCGAATTTAGCAATTTTTTGTGGTTTCTCATCCTTGTTTCCTTTATGAATTTTAAACCAAATATCAACGATTTAGGCAATATTTTCCAATTAATTTTTGAAAATATGCCAATTACTGAGAGCAGCGATAGATCACATTTTGCCCAAACCATCCCTGCAGTTTTCAAAATATCCCAAACATCCGAACTCGACGCTTGAGTCATAGTTTGGAGCCAAATTCTGGCTCTCTGTACGGATTCGCCGATTTAAATTACGACTTTTTATACTGAAATAAGCCAATTACTGAAAGCGGCGATGGATCATATTTTGCCTAAACCCTCCTTGCAGTTTTCAAAATATCCCAAACATCCCAAATTGGACGCTTGAGCCATATTTTGGGGCCAAATTCAAGCTCTCTGCACATATCCGCTGTTTGAAATTACGACTTTTTATACCGAAAACATGTCAATTACTGATAGCGGTGATAGGTCACATTTTGCCCGAACCCCCTCTGCAGTTTTCAAAATATCTCAAACATCCCAAATTCAACCCTTGAGCCATATTTTGGAGCCAAATTTTGGCTATCTGCACGAATTTGCAGTTTGAAATTATAATTTTTATACGGAAAATATGCCAATTACTGAGACCGGCGATAGGTCACCTTTTGTTCAAACCCCTCCTGCAGTTTTTAAATATCTCAAACATCCCAAATTCGACCCTTGACCCTTATTTTGGAGCCAAATTCTGGCTCTCTGCATGTATTCGCAGTTTGAAATTACGACGTTTTATACTGAAAATATGCTAATTACTAAGAGCGGCGACGGGTCACATTTTGCCCGAACCCCCTCTGCAGTTTTCAAAATATCCCAAACGTCCCAATTCTGACGCTTGAACTATATTTAGGAGCCAAATTCTGGATTTTTGCACTTATTCGCAGTTGGAAATTACGAATTTTTATACCGAAAATATGCCAATTACTGAAAGCAGCGATGGATCACATTTAGCCCAAACCCTCCTTGCATTTTTAAAAATATCCAAAACATCCCAAATTCGACGCTTGAGTCATATTTTGGAGCCAAATTCTCGCTCTCTGCAAGAATTCGCAGTTTGAAATTACGATATTTTATACTGAAAATATGCGATTTAAAGAGAGCGGCGATGGGTTATATTTTGCCCAAACCCTCCCTGCAGTTTTCAAAATATCCCAAACATCCCAAATTCGACCCTTGAGCCATATTTTGGAGCCAAATTCTGGCTTTCTGCACGTATTCGAATTTTGAAATTACGACGTTTTATACCGAAAATATGCAAATTACTGAAAGCGTCGATGAATCAAATTTTGCCCAAACCCTCCCCACAGCTTTCATAATATCCCAAACATCCCAAATTCGACGCTTGAGCCATATTTTGGAGCCAAATTCTGCTCTCTGCACGTATTCGCAGTTTGGAATTATGATTTTTAAAAAGAAAATATGCCAATTACAGAGAGCGGCGATGGGTCACAATTTGCCCAAACCCCCGCACAGTTTTCAAAATATCCTAAACATCCCAAATTCGACCCTTGAGCCATATTTTGGAGACAAAATTTGGCTTTCTGCACGTATTCACAGTTTGAAATTACTACTTTTTATACCGAAATATGCCAATTACTGTAAGCAGCGATGGATCACATTTTGCCCAAACCCTCCCTGCAGTTTTCATAATATCCCAAACATCCCAAATTCGAAGCTTGAGCCAAATTTGGGAGCCAAATTCTGGCGCTCAGCACGTATTCGCAGTTTGACATTACGAATTTTTATACCAAAATACGCCAATTACTGACAACGGCGATGGGTCACATTTTGCCCTAACCCCCCCTGCAGTTTTCAAAATATCCAAAACATACCAAATTCGACCCTTGAGCCATATTTTGTAGCCAAATTCTTGCTCTCTGCACGTATTTGCAGTTTTAAATTACTACTTTTTATACTGAAAATATGCTAATATTTTGACTTGCTGCACGTATTCGCAGTTTGAAATTTCGAAGTTTTATTCCGAAAATATGCCAACTACTGAAAGCGTCGATGAATCACATTTTGCCCAACCCCTCCCTGCAGCTTTCAAAATATCCCAAAAGTCACAAATTCGACCCTTGAGTCATAATTTGGAGCAAAATTCGGGCTCTCTGCACGTACTCGCTGTTTGAAATTACGACATAATATTCCGAAAATACGCCAATTACTAAGAACAGCGATGGGTCACATTTTGCCCAAACCCTCCCTGCAGTTTTCAAAATATCCCAAACATCCCAAATTCGATCCCTGACCCATATTTTGGAGCCAAATTCTGGCTCTTTGCCTGTATTCGCAGTTTGAAATTACGATTTTTATACTGAAAATATGCTAATTACTGAGAGCAGCGATGGGTCACATTTTGCCCAAACCCCCTCTGCAGTTTTCAAAATTTCCCAAACACCCCAAATTCGACCCTTGAGCCATATTTTGGAGCAAATTCTGGCTCTCTGCACGTATTCGCAATTTCAAATTACGACTTTTTATACCGAAAATATGCCAATTACTGAGAGCGGCAATGGGTCACATTATGGCTCTGGCTCTCTGCACGTATTTGCAGTTTGAAATTACGAATTTATATACTGAAAATGTGCCAATTACTGTAAGCAGCGATAGATCACATTTTGCCCAAACCCTCCCTGCAGTTTTCAAAATATCCCAAACATCCCAAACTCGACCCTTGAGCCATATTTTGGAGCCAAATTTCTGCTTTCTGCAAGTATTCGCAGTTTGAAATTGCGATTTTTTATAACGAAATAATGCCAATTACTGTAAGCGGCGATGGGTCACATTTTGGCCAAACCCTCCCTACAGTTTTCAAAATATCTGAAACATCCCAAATTCGACGCTTGAGCCATGTTTTGGAGCCAAATTCTGGCTCTCTTGTCGTATTCACAGTTTTAAATAACGACGTTTTATACTGAAAATATGCCAATCACTAAGAGCAGAGATGAGTAACATTTTGCCCAAACCCCCCTTGCAGTTTTAAAATATCCCAAAAATCCCAAATTCGACCATTGAGCCATATTTTGAAGCTAAATTCTGGCTTTCTGCCCGTATTCGCAGTTTGAAATTACGACTTTTTATGCTGAAAATATGCCAATTACTGGGAGCGGCGATGGGTCACATTTTTCCCAAACCCTCCCTGCAGTTTTCGAATTATCCCAAACATCCCAAATTCGACCCTTGAGCCATGTTTTGAAGCTAAATTCTGTCTTTCAGCCCGTATTCGCAGTTTGAAATTACCACTTTTTATACCGAAAATATGCCAATTACTGAGAACGGCGATGGATCACGTTTTGCCCAAACCCTAACCGCAGTGTTCAAAATATCACAAACATCCCAAATTCGACGCTTGAGCCATATTTTGGAGCCAAATTTTGGCTCTCTGCACGTATTCGCAGTATGAAATTATGATTTTTATACCTATAATCTAGCAATTACTTAGAGCGGCGATGGGTCACATTTTGCCCAAACCCCTTGTGTATCTTTCAAAATATCCAAACATCCCAAATTCGACCCTTGAGCCATATTTTGGAGCCAAATTCTGGCTCTCTGCATGTATTCACAGTTTGAAACTATGACGTTTTATACCGAAAATATGCCAATTACTGAAAGCGGCGATGGATCACATTTTGCCCAAGCCCCCCCTGCAGTTCTCAAAATATCCTAAACATCCCAAATTCGACCTTTGAGCCTCATTTTGGAGCCAAATTCTGGCTCTCTGCACGTATTCACAGTTTGAAATTACGATTTTATACCGAAAATATGCCAATTACTGAGAGCGGCGATGAATCACATTTTGCCTAAACCCTCCCTGTAGTGTTCAAAATATCCCAAACATCCCAATTTCGAGGCTGGAGCTATATTTAGGTGCCAAATTCTGGCTCACTGCACGTATTTGCAATATGAAATTACGATTTTTATACCGAAAATATGCCAATTAATGAATGCAGCGATGGATCACATTTAGCCCAAAACCTCCTTGTATTTTCAAAATATCCAAAACATCCCAAGTTCGACGCTTGAGTCATAATTTGGAGCCAAATTCTCGATCTCTGCAAGTATTCGCAGTTTGAAATTACGACATTTTATACTGAAAATATGCCAATATAAAGAGAGCGGCGACGGGTCGTATTTTGCCCAAACCCTCCCTGCAGTTTTCAAAATATCCCAAACATCCCAAATTCGACCCTTGAGGTATATTTTGGAGCCAAATTTTTACATCAAATCAAAAAACGAGGTTGCGTATTATTTTAATCATTAAAAAGACATATGAAAACGTTGTTTCCAATTCAAATGATAAAAATCAATGTGTTTTCATTAGAATTACCTAAAATGTTCCTGAATTTCCGTATATATTACTGTAGGAAGAGGTACTCGTAAAACCGCTTTAATCCGGCTGAAACGTCGAAATATACAATAAAAAGATAAAATCTCTCCTAATCAATATCTTACTCACTATTTTAACGAGGTACAAATAGTTGATTGAAAATCAAATATTTAAGGGTAATT
Organism: Procambarus clarkii; assembly: GCF_040958095.1. Taxonomy (NCBI): domain Eukaryota; kingdom Metazoa; phylum Arthropoda; class Malacostraca; order Decapoda; family Cambaridae; genus Procambarus; species Procambarus clarkii. The sequence continues at coordinate 3,948,241 of NC_091193.1, read as the reverse complement.
TGCAATTCATTACGTGTTTGCATCATATTTATCGCAAATTTAATGAATTAATGACAATAAACCGAAAATGCTTGAAAACGTGGAATAACGACCAAATATGGCCTAAATCGTTGATATTTGGATGAAATTTCATAAAGGAAACAACGATGAAAAACCTCAAAGTTTTGCAAAATTCGATGATTTTATGTACAAGGCACAATGCAAGAAAACTTGCTTAAAAACGCAATATTATGTGAAATTCTGAGATTTGTAGGCCTAATCACATATAGTGGAACAACATGAGGTAGTACCAAAATATTAGTAAATTGGAACATTTTTACCTAAAATCACTCTACATGAAAAACGTGAAAAAAGTCACTAAAATACCAAATTCAAGGATTTTTACATAAATTCATAGAGGGAGGTTGCGTATTATTTTGATCATTAAAAAGGCATATGAAAACGTTGTTTCCAATTCAAATGATAAAAATCAATGTGTTTTCTTTAGAATTACCTAAAATGTTCCTGAATTTTCGTGTACTCGTAAAACCGCTTTAATTCGGCAGAAATGTCGAAATATGCAATAACAACAGAAAATCTCTCCTAATCAATATCATACTCACTATTTTAAAACACTTTGATGTAACCGGACCGTATATATATGGCCAACTCGGCCAACGGGTTCCGCGCCCGCGCCGTAAATAGCCGGCCGAGCTAAAACATATAAACAACAACAACATATAAAATCCAATTCTTATTCGATTGACTTGGGGTTAGTATGAAAATGTTTGCCATTAAATTTCCGTTTTCTCTAAAAGCACATGGGCCTGTTTGAGAAAACAGCATTGTATTGTAACTTAGAGGAGAGACTATTGAGTTGTTGACACAACGAGGGTAATCGCCCACTTCACACACTCTTGGTGTGGGGGGTTTGGGCAATTTGTGACTCTTCGCTGCTTTCAGTAATTGGCATATTTTCGGTATAAAATGACGTAATTTCAAACCGCGAATACGTGCAGAGAGCAAGAATTAGGCTCCAAAATATTGTGGGTCGAATTTGGGATGTTTGGGATATTGTGAAAACTGTAGGGAGGGGTTGGGCAAAATGTGATCCATCGCCTCTCTCAGTAATTGGCATATATTCGGTATAAAAAGTCCTAATTTTAAACTGTGAATACGTGCAGAGAGCCATAATTTGGCTCCAAAATATGGCTCAAGCTTCGATTTTGGGATGTTTGGGATATTTTGAAAACTGCAGAGAGTGTTTGGGAAAAATATGATCCATCATTGCTTTCAGTAATTGGCATATTTTCGGTATAAAATGTCGTAATTTCACACTGCGAATACGTGCTGAGAGCAAGAATTAGGCTCCAAAATATGGCTCAAGCGTCGAATTTGGGATTTTTGGGATATTTTGAAAACTGCAGTGGGGTTTAGGCAAAATGTGAAACATCGCCGTTGTCAGTAATTGACATATATTCGGTATAAAAAGTCGTAATTTCAAACTGCGATTACGTGCTGAGAGCCAGAATTTGCCTCCAAGATATGGCTCAAGGGTCGAATTGTGGAACAAAAAAGTGGAAAAACGGCAAAATATTGTCTAATTCGATTATATTTTGTTTATATCACATAAAGGAAAAAGGGGATGATAGAAGTCAAAATATTGCTAAATTCGATGTTTTTTAGTACGAAACAAAATGCAAGAAAACTTGCTTATAATGCAATATTATGCGAAATTCTGATATTTGAAGGCCAAATCACCTATCGTGATACTACATGAAATAGTATCGAAATATTGGTAAAAACGAATATATTTACGTAAAATCACACTACATGAAAAGATTTTAACTTCAAATCATAGAGCGAGGTTTCGTTTTATTTAGATCCAAGAAAAGACATATGTCAATGTTGTTTTCAATACAAATGCTAAAAATCAATGTGTTTTCATTAAAATAAACTAAAATGTTCCTGATTTTCCGTTTATATTACCGATGGAAGATGTACACGTAAAACCGCTCTAATCCGACTGAAACGTCGATATATGCAATAAAAACAGAACTTTACCCCTTTTCAATATCTTACTCAGTATTTTAACGAGAAACAAATAGTTAATTGAAAATGAAGTATTTAATGTTAATTTCTAATCAATTATCTGTTCGCATCATTTTATCGTATATATAATGAATTAATAACAATAAACTGAAAATTCTAAAAAACGTGGAAAAAACGGCAAAATATTGCCTAATTCGATGATATTTTGTTTAAATCACATAAAGGAAAAGGGGATGATAAATGTCAAAATATTCACGTTTAAATTGCATGATTTTTAGTACAAAACAAAATGCAAGAAAACTTGCTTAAAAATGCAAAATTTGCGAAATTGTGAGATTTGAAGGCCAAATCACATATCGTGAGAAAACATGAAGTATTATCGAAATATTGGTATAAACGAATATATTTACGTAAAATCACACGACATGAAAAACGTGAAAAAGTCGCTATTTTACCAAATTTTAGGATTTTAACTTCAAATCATAGAGCGAGGTTTCGTATTATTTAGATCCTAGAAAAGACATATGACAATGTTGTTTCCAATACAAATGATAAAAATCAATGTGTTTTCATTAAAACTAACTAAAATGTTCCTGATTTTCCGTTTATATTACCGATGGAAGATGTATTACCGATCGAATTTGTGATGTTTGGGATATTTTGAAAACTGCAGGGTGGGGGGGGGGGGGTTTGGTCAAAATGTGACCCATCGCTGCTCTCAGTAATTGGCATATTATCGGTATAAATTTCGTAATTTCAAACTGCGAATTCGTTCAGAGAGCCAGAATTTGGCTCCAAAATATGGCTCAAGCGTAAAATTTGGGATGTTTGGGATATTTTGAAAACTGCAGGGGGGTTTGGCCAAAATGTAACCCATCGCCGCTCTCAGTAATTGGCATATTTTCGGTATAAAATTTATAATTTCAAACTGCGAATATGTGCAGAGAGCCAGAATTTGGCTATAAAATATGGCTCAAGGGTCGAATTTGTGATGTTTGGGATATTTTGAAAACTGCGGGGGGTGTTTGATGAAAATGTGACCCATCGTTGCTCTCAGTAATTGGCATATTTTCGGTGTAAAAAGTTATAATTTCAAACTGCGAATACGTGCAGAGAGCCAGAATTTGGCTCCAAAATCTGTCTCAAGTGTCGAATTTGGGATGTTTGGGATATTTTGAAAACTGCAGGGAGGGTTTGGGCAAAATGTGATTCTTCGACGCGTTCAGTAATTGGCATATTTTCGGTATAAAAATCTTAATTTCAAACTGCGAATAGGAGCAGAAGCCAGAATTTGGCTCCAAAATATGGCTCAAGCGTCGAATTTGGGATGTTTGGGATATTTTGAAAACTGCAAGCGGATTTGGTCAAAATGTGACTAATCTTCGCTCTCAGTAATTGGCGTATTTTCGGTATAAAAAGTCGTAATTTAAACCGGCGAATTCGTGCAGAGAGCCAGAATTTCGCTCCACAATGTGGCTCCAGCGTCGAATTTGGGAAGTTTGGGATATTTTGAAAACTGCAGGGAGGGGATGGGTCAAAATGTGATCCATCGCCGCTTTCAGTAATTGGCATATTTTCGGTATAAAAATTCGTAATTTCAAACTGCGAATACGAGCAGAAAGCAAGAAATTGGCTCCAAAATGTCGCTTAAAGGTCGAATTTGGGATGTTTGGAATATTTTGAGAACTGCAGGGGGGTTTGGGCAAAATGTGACCCATTGCCGCTCTCAGTAATTGGCATATTTTCGTTTTAAAAAGTCGTAATTTCACACTACTAACACGTGCAGAGAGCCAGAATTTGGCTCTAGAATATGGCTCAAGCGTCGAATTTGGAATGTTTGTGATATTTTGAAAACTACAGGGCGGTTTGGGTAAAATGTGACCCATCGTTGCTCTCAGTAATTGGCATATTTTTGGTATAAAAAGTCGTAATTTCAAACTGCAAATATGTGCAGAGAGGCAGGAGTTGGCTCCAAAAAATGGCTCAAGGGTCGAATTTGGGATGTTTGGGATATTTTAAAAACTGCAAGGGGGTTTGGGCAAAATGTGATCCGTCGTTCCTCTCAGTAATTGGCATATTTTCGGTATAAAACGTCGTAAGTTCAAACTGCGAAAATGTGCAGAGAGCCAGAATTTGGCTCCAAAATATGGCTCAAGCGTTGAAATCGGGATGTTTGGATATTTTGATAACTGTAGGGAGGGTTTGGCTAAAATGTGACCCATCGCCGCTCTTAGTAATTGGCATATTTTCGGTGTAGAAAGTCGTAATTTTCAAACTGCGAATTCGTGCAGAGAGCCAGAATTTGGCTCCAAAATATGGCTCAAGGATCGAATTTGGAATGTTTGGGATATTTTGAAAACTGCAGTAAGGGTTTGGGCAAAATGTGATCCATCGTTACTTTCATTAATTGGCATATTTTCGGTACAAAAAGTCGCAATTTCAAACTGCGAATGCGTGCAGAAGGCCAGAATTTTCCTCCCAAATTTGGCTCAAGCGTTGAATTTGGGATGTTTGGGATATTTTGAAAACTGCAGGGAGGGTTTGGGCAAAATGTAACCCATTGTATCTCTCAGTAATTGGCATATTTTCGGTATAAAAAGTCGTAATTTCAAACTGCGAATACGTGCAGAGAGCCAGAATTTGACTCCAAAGTATGGCTCAAGGGTCGAATTTAGGATATTTGGTATATTTTGAAAACAGCAGAGGGTAGGATTTGGGCAAAATGTGACCCCATCGCCGCTCTCAGTAATAGGCGTATTTTCGATATACAAAATTGTAATTTAAAACGATGAATACGTGCTGAGAGCTAGAATTTGCCTCCAAAATATGGTTCAAGCGTCGAATTTGGAATGTTTGGGATATTTTGATAACTGCAGGGGGTAGGGTTTGGGCAAAATGAGATCAATCGCCACTTTCAGTATTTGGCTTATTTTCGGTATAAAAATCGTAATTTCAAACTGCAAATACGTACAGAGAGCCAGAATTTGGCTCCAAAATAAGGCTCAAGGGTCAATTTGCTATGTTTGGGATATTTTGAAAACTGCAGGGGTGTTTGGGCAAAATGTGACTCATCGCTGCTCTCACCAATTGGCATATTTTCGGTATAAAAAGTCTTAATTTCACACTACTAATACGTGCAGAGAGCCTGAATTTGGCTCCAAAATATTGCTCAAGCGTCGAATTTGGGATGTTTGTGATGTTTTGAAAACTGCGGTGGGGGGGGGGGGGGGCAAAATTTGACCCATCGCCGCTCGCAGTAATTGGCATATTTCGGTATAAAAAGTCGTAATTTATACAGCGAATACGTGCAGAGACCAGAATTTGGCTCCAAAATAAGGCTCAAGCGTTGAATTTGGGATGGTTGGGATATTTTGAAAACTGCAGGGAGGGTTTAGGCAAAATGTGATCATTCGCCACTTTCAGTAATTGGCATATTTTCGGTATAAAAAGCAGTAATTTTAAACTCCAAATACGTGCAGAGAGCCAGAATTTGGCTCCAAAATAAGGCTCAAGGGTCAAATTTGCTATGTTTGGGATATTTGAAAACTGCAGGGGTGTTTGGGCAAAATGTGACTCATCGCTGCTCGCAGTAATTGGCATATTTTCGGTATAAAAAGTCGTAATTATACAGCGAATACGTGCAGAGATCCAGAATTTGGCTCCAAAATAAGGCTCAAGCGTTTGAATTTGATATGTTTAGGATATTTTGAAAACTGAGGGGGGGGGGGGGTTTGGGCAAAAATGTGACTCATCGTCGCTCTCAGTAATTGTCATATTTCGGTATAAAAAGTCGTAATTTCACACTACTAACTCGAATGCTGTTCTGATATTTAACCTAAATGAGTGGAATATTAGGGAAGTCAGATGGAAGCACCCCTTGGGAATGAGTGACCACAGTGTATTGAACTTTGAGTACCTGGTAGAGCTAGGAATTATCCCCCCCCGAAAAAAGAACTAGGAAACAAAAAGGCTGGCATACCCGAAAGGGAAATTATGAGGAGATGAGAAGCTTCCTAAGGGAATACCTTGGGACACAGTCCTCAGAGCTAAGTCTGTACAAGATATGATGAACTATGTCACCCAAAAGTGCAGGAGGCAGTAAGCAGATAACATCCCGGCCCAAAAGGAAAATCCGAGAAACAAAAGAAGAATCCATGGTATAATAGGGCATATATGGAAGCTAGAAACCGACCAAAAGGGCATGGAGGAACTTCCGGAATAACAGAACACCAGAAAGCAGAGAGAGATACCAGAGAACCAGGAATGAGTATGTCAGGGTGAGAAGAGAAGCAGAGAAAAGTTATGAAAATGATATAGCAAACAAAGCCAAGACCGAACCAAAGCTACTCCACAGTTACATCAGACGGAAAACAACAGTGAAAGAACAGGTAGTGAAACTTAGAACAGGCGAGGACAGGTATACAGAGAATGACAAAGAGGTGTGTGATGAACTCAACAAGAGGTTCCAAGAGGTCTTCACAACAGAACAAGGTGAGGTCACTGTGCCAGGAGAAAGGGACGTAAACCAGGCGGCCTTGGAAGAGTTTGAAATTAGGAGAGAGGAGGTCAAGAGACACCTGCTGGATCTGGATGTTAGAAAGGCTGTTGGTCCAGACGGGATCTCGCCATGGGTACTGAAAGAGTGTGCAGAGGCACTTTGCTTGCCACTCTCCATAGTGTATAGTAGGTCACTGGAGACGGGAGACCTACCAGAAATATGGAAGATGGCGAATGTGGTCCCAACATACAAAAAGGGCGACAGGCAAGAGGCACTGAACTACAGGCCAGTATCCTTGACTTGTATACCATGCAAGGTGATGGAGAAGACCGTGAGAAAAAACCTGGTAGCACATCTGGAGAGAAGGGACTTCGTGACAAATCGACAACATGGGTTCAGGGAGAGTAAATCTTGCCTGACTGGCTTAATAGAATTCTATGACCAGGTGACACAGATTAAGCAAGAAAGAGAGGGCTGGGCAGACTGCATTTTCTTGGATTGTCGGAAAGCCTTTGACACAGTACCGCATAAGAGGCTGGTACATAAGCTGGAGAGACATGCAGGTGTAGCTGGTAAGGTGCTCCAGTGGATAAGGTAGTACCTAAGCAATAGGAAGCAGTGAGTTACGGTGAGGGGTGAGACCTCTGATTGGCGTGAAGTCACCAGTGGAGTCCCACAGGGCTCTGTACTCGGTCCTATCTTGTTTCTGATATATGTAAATGATCTCCCGGAGAGTATAGATTCATTTCTCTCAATGTTTGCGGACGATGTCAAAATTATGAGAAGGATTAAGACAGAAGAGGACTGTTTGAGGCTTCAAGAAGACCTAGACAAACTGAAGGAATGGTCGAACAAGTGGTTGTTAGAGTTCAACCCAACCAAATGTAATGTAATGAAGATAGGTGTAGGGAGCAGGAGGCCAAATACAAGGTATCATCTGGGAGAGGAAATCCTTCAGGAGTCAGAGAAAGAAAAAGACTTGGGAGTTGATATCACGCCAGACTTGTCTCGTGCAGCACATATCAAGAGGATAACATCAGCGTCATATGCCAGGCTGGCCAACATACGAACGGCATTCAGAAATTTGTGTAAAGAATCATTCAGAACTTTGTATACCACATATGTCAGGCCAATTCTGGAGTATGCAGCCCCAGCATGGATTCCATATCTAGTCAAGGATAAGACTAAACTGGAAAAGGTTCAAAGATTTGCCACCAGACTAGTACCTGAGCTGAGAGGTATGAGCTATGAGGAGAGACTGCGGGAATTGAACCTCACTTCGCTGGAAGACAGAAGAATTAGGGGGGACATGATCACTACATTCAAGATTCTCAAGGTCATTGATAGGGTAGATAAAGACAGTCTATTTAATACAAGGGGCACACGCACAAGGGGACACAGGTGGAAACTGAGCGCCCAATTGAGCCACAGAGATATTAGAAAGAACATTTTTAGTGTCAGAGTGATAGACAAATGGAATGCATTAGGAAGTGATGTGGTGGAGGCTGACTCCATACACAGTTTCAAGTGTAGATATGATAGAGCCCAATAGGCTGAGGAATCTGTATACCTTTTGATTGACGGTTGAGAGGCGGAACCAAAGAGCCAGAGCTCAACCCGCGCAAAACAACTAGGTGAGCACAACTAGGTGAGTACACACACACACACACACACACACACACACAAGTAGTGTAAAGTACGCCTAGAGCGACGCGCACCACCTGCCCAGGTGGCACTCTTGAGTGCCAGCTGAGCAGGTGTTGCGCGTCGCTCTATGCGCAGCGCGTCGTTCTAGTCGCAGCGCGTCGTTCTAGTCGCAAGGGGTATTTGGAGGGGATTTTCCCGGAAGTTTGGCGTGTTTCGGAGGCGTATGAGCGTCTGGTGTTATGGTATGTGGACAGGAACGAGGGGGAGTCATGTTGTTGTTGGATGCCAGGTGGTGCGCGTCGTCGTCGTCGCAGCGCGTCGTCGTAGTCGCAGAGGGTTTGGGAGGGGAATTTCCCGGAAGTTTGGCGCGTGTCGGACGCGGTCTTGAGTGGCGGGTGAGCAGGTGTACCGCCTCGCTCTAGTCGTAGCACGTTGCTCTAGTCACAAAGGGAATTTCTGGGAAGACATATGAAAATAGAAGGATAAGAGGAAGGAGTAAATGAATATGTATGTGTGTTTGTCATAGACTTAATCCTGTGTGATGATGATAATAGTTTGATGATAGTAAGGTAAGTAGAGGATGAGAGGGGATCCAACATAGTGGATATGATGTTTGGGGAGGGGGGAGGGAGAACCCCCATACCTGAGAGGAAGGCCTGGACATCCATTAGCTTCCCCCTACAGGAAGTCGTAAGTGTTGAGGGGTAAGAGAGCGAGAGAGCACCCTCCTGCGGAAGTAACCCATTTTGTCTTAAAGGGTTTTCAATGTTCATCCCGCCACGGTTCCCCATACACTGTGGATTCTTTAAGGAGGAGCGAGGTACATACTCCTGCCGAAAGACGGACCCACACCTGTCAGCCATCAATCACTTCTCATTTGACCCGGGTCGTTTCACTCCCCTTACACACAGACGCGCCGTTCTCTCTCTGTCTCTCTCTGTCTCTCTGTCTGTCTTTGTCTCTCTGTCTCTCTGTGTCTCTCTCTGTCTCTCTGTCTCTCTCTGTCTCTTTGTCTCTCTGTCTCTCTCTGTCTCTCTGCCTCTCTCTGTCTCTCTGTCTCTCTTTTCTCTCTGCCTCTCTCTGTCTCTCTGTCTCTCTCTGTCTCTGCCTCTCTCTGTCTCTCTGTCTCTCTCTGTCTCTCTGCCTCTCTCTGTCTCTCTGTCTCTCTCTGTCTCTCTCTGTCTCTCTGTCTCTCTCTGTCTCTCTGTCTCTCTCTGTCTCTCTCTGTCTCTCTGTCTCTCTCTGTCTCTCTGCCTCTCTCTGTCTCTCTGTCTCTCTCTGTCTCTGTCTCTCTGTCTCTCTGACTCTCTGTCTCTCTCTGTCTCTCTCTGTCTCTCTATCTCTTCTCTCTCTCTCTCTCTGTATCTCTGTCTCTCTCTCTCTCTCTGTCTCTCTGTATCTCTGTCTCTCTCTCTCTCTCTCTGCCTCTCTCTCTCTCTCTCCTTCATATTGTTCATTCATAGTTCCTTTTCATTAAACTATTCAGTTTTACATATATAAACAAAGTCAGGGACTAGTTTTACTAATACATCTTCTCTAGTATCCAATGATTTTCTTCGAGATTTAAAACACAGCTATTTCAAACGTATTAAAATACAATAATTTGGTATCGAGCTCCAGCTCCTATCCCCGCCTTAGTCCCCTGTCGTATAATGAATACTAACAGTCCAATCCCTCTAAAATTTAAAAATAATCATATTTCAAACGTAGTTCAATACAGTAATTTAGTTACCGAGCTCCAGCTCTTGTCCTCCACCTTAGTTCCCTCGCTCATCTTCGTTAATACCTATTCAAATTCCCCGAAATTTCTACCCTCTGTATTTCAGACATAGTTTAGTAAATGCAAACAGTTACCGAACTCTAGCTCTTATCCTCCGCCTTAGCTCTCTCTCGTATCTTCGTTAATATCTAATCAAATTCCCTGAAATTTCTACCCTCGGTATTTCAGACGTAGTTTAGTAAATCCAAACAATTATCAAACTCTACCTCTTCTCCCCAGCTTAGTTCATTTGTACAAGATCGTTAGTAACAGACCAATTTTCCCCGAAATTTAAAGCAGACATACTTCAAAGTTAGTAAATAAGATCAAGTCAGTTACTGAGCTCCAGCTCTCGTCCCCCAACTTAGTTCTCTCTCGTATATTTGTAAATAACCCATCAATTTCCCTGAAATTTTTACCCTCTGTATTTCAGACACCGTAAATAAGATCAAAACAGTTATCGAGCACCAGCTCTCGTCCCCACCTTAGTTCTCTCTCGTATCTTTGTAAATATCCTATCAATTCCCCTGAAATTTTTACCCTCTGTATTTCATAGTAAATATGATGTAAACAATTATAAAACTCTAGCTCTTGTCCTCTGTCCAAGTTCACTCCTGTAAATTTATTACTATCAGTCCCAATCCCCCTGAGATTTGAACACCCAACTACATTTTCAGACATAGTAAATAAAAACCGGTTCAGTTATCAAGTTTCAACTCTTGTCCCCCCAGCTTAGTTCATTTTGTACAAGTTCTTTATTTTCCAACTAAATCACCCTGAGATTTAAGATCACCTTATTTCTAACGTAGTAAAATTAATCTGGACATTAGCCAAGCTCCATTTCCTCAGTCTTAGATCATCGAACATAATTATATCCGATCAAGTCCCTCTCCAGCCTATCTGTTTATCAGAGTAATAACCTTACCATTCTCATCCCCCAACGTATCCAAACCTTCAATAATCATCATACTGTATTTGCATATTTACTCTATATTCAGCTGTGATCTTCACATTTTTCCATGTTTTCTGTGTTCATTCCATGTTCTACAAATGTTCACAGCATGCTCAGTTCAATTCTTTTCACCTGTTTTTCTCATTTTTTCTGTTTTCTACCATTTTCCCCGTATGTTCACTATGTTCTTTGTCATGTTTTCATGTACATCATATGTTCTCTGTATAACTTTTATACTCAATATTCATGTTCTCAATGTTCTTAGCTTGTTCTTCACATGTTCAGTGTTCATTCTTGTATTCCCTATGTTCCTTATCATGTTTTCATATTCTCTATAAGTTCATATTCCCTGCATGTTCACTCTATTCATCAACTTTTCTTACATTTTTTCTGTGTTCACCGTATGTTCACTGTGTTCATTCCCCTACTTAACCTCAATTTTTTTATGTTCTTTGTTTCTTTAAACCAATTTGTTTCTTCCATTCACTATCTAGTTCTTTGTCAAATAATATTATACTGCAATACAGTCCCCTCAACAATTTTAGTCACCCAGTTTTTATTTGCAAAACTATGTCAAAGTAATTCTCATAGACAGCTTAATAGTTCTACCAACCCCGTTCTTAAGCAAATCTACACTTTATTCAGTTCCAAATTTACAAAGACAAACCTTTCTTGTAACTTCTTAACTAAAAATCTTTCGCCAATCAACTAAAACATAGTCACTTTCCTCATTTCTCAACTTAACTTATTATCCAATCAACCAAAAATAGTCAAAGGAATCTTTCCAACGCTGTTCATAACTAAACTTATTCCCTAGTCATCAGAAAAATAACCGTGTTCTTCATGTTTCATTGTCATTTCATAACTAAAATTATCCATCAATCAACAGAAAAAGTAATATTCATCATCATTGTTCCTAACTAAAATTATGTTTTGTCAAGTAAGAAAAAATAACCAAAGATATCTTTCATCGCTGTTCTTAACTGACATTATACTTTGGGGAGCACAAAAATAGTCTCCCTCGTCATGTTTTGTCTTTTTCCTTAACTACAAGTATTCATCAGTCAAATAAAAAATAGTTACTTCATCATGTTTCCCTGTCATTTCTTAACTGAAATATCACTTCGCTCATCTGAAATAGTCATGTGTAGCCTCTTTCCAACACTGTTCTTAACTAAAGTAGCCTTTCACTTTGCTAAAATAGTCATATTCATCATTGTTCCTAACTAAAATTATATGTCGTTAAGTAAGAAATATAGTCAAAGACACTCTTCGAGACATCAAGGACTTACTCAAAGACATCAAAGTTGCACTCAAAGACATCCTTTGAGACATCAAAGACATCCTTTAAGACTTCAAGGGGAACTCTTCGAGATATCAAAAGACACTCTCAAACACTCAAAAATTTACTCGCATCCTTAAAGTTATTCTCAGAGTCATCAAAAGTTAATCTCAGTCATCAAAATGTTATTCTCTAAGTAACCTTTCGTTCATCAGAGAAACTTTCTAAGACATCTTCGTTCATTAAAGTTATTCTCGGAGCTATCAAAATTAATCTCTAAAACAACAAAGTTAATCTCGGTCATCAAAGCTGATCTGCAAGTTATCTTCGAGACATCAAAGTTACTCTTCATTACATCAAAGACTCATTCAAATACTACTCATGTTCTCAGAAGTCATTCTCAAAGTCATCACCGATTTTCTCAGAGTCACCAAAGTTATTCTCTGAGTTAACAAAATACTACTCATGTTCTCAAAAGACATTCTCAAAGTCAACAAAGTTATTCAAAGAGCTAACAAAAGTTATTCTCGGAGTCACCTTCGTTCTTCAGAGAAACTTTCCAAAACATCTTTGTTCATCAAAGTTATTCTCGGAGTCAACAAAGGTATTCTCTAACTCACTTTTGGTCATTAAAGTTAATTTCTATGTTATAAAAGTTTGTCTCAGAGACTTCTAAAGTTAATCTTAGAGTTATCAAATGTAATCTCTAACTCACTTTTGTTCATCAAAGTTGATCTCAGAGTTAACAAAGGTAATCTTTAACTCACTCTCGTTCATCAAAGTTGTTTCAAAGACATCAAAGTTAATCTCAGAGTTATCCAAAGATATTCTCATGTCCACAAAGTTATTCCAAGAGACGTCAAAGTTAATCTCAGACATCTTCGTTCATAAAAGTTATTCTCAGAGTCATCTAAAGTTATTCTCTAAGACATCAAAGTTATTCTAAGAGCTATCAAAAGTTATTCTCAGTCATGATATGTTATTCTCTAAGTAACCTTCCATTCATCAAAGACATTCTCTAAGCTCTCAAAGTTATTCTCTAAGACATCAATGTTGTTCTCTAAATCATAAAAGTTAATCTCTAAGGCACCTTCGTTTACTAGAGAAACTTTCCAATCCATCTTCGTTGATCAAAGTTATTCTCAGAATCATCAAAGAGATCTCTAATTCCCCTTCGTTCACCAAAAAGTTGTTCTCTAAGACACCTTCGTTCATCAAAGAAACTCTCCTTCCATCATGTTATTCTTTAAGTATTGTAATTGATTCTTTACTATTTGATTCTTTACTATTGTAATTTATTATTACTAAGATAAAGAATGAACTTATATGTGAAAACAAAGTAAAAGAAGAAAGAAGGTTAAGTGGGATGGTGGGTTTGGGTAAAAATATACAAAAAGGAGAAACAAAACTACATCTGAAAGGTTAGGAAAAGGATAATATATTCAACAAATACATCAAAAACACAATAAACTACATCTGAAAGGTTAGGAAAAGGATAATATATTCAACAAATACGTCAAAAAACACAATAAACTACATCTGAAAGGTTAGGTTAAAGGGTTGGGGAATAAGAACATATGATAGAACCTACTAAATACACTAAGATTACAAGAGGTTAGGTTAAGGGGTTGGGGAATAAGAATAAATAATAACAAACATAATAAATACAACTTATGAGCAACTTGATGAACTTTAACAAATAACCCTTGATCTGCAAAAATGACCATTTGAGAAATTTGCCCTTGAAACGAGTAAATTCCCTTATATAACAAAAATCCTTTGAAATGGTTAAACACCCAATCTTAAACAAATAACACTTGAAATGCAAAAATGTCCATTTGAGAAATTAACCCTTGAAATGAGTAAATGAATATGAGACAATGATTGACGAAACACAAAAGACCAGCAGGAATAATTATGTAAGTTAGATCATGTCTGGTTGGACTAGATAAGTTAGGATACATCAGTTTGGGAATGTAAGATTAAGTTAGGTAAAGCAAGTTAGGTTACGTTAGGATAGGTAAGATAAGTTATGTAAGTTAGGTTGTGCAGGGTTAAGATAGGTAAAGTAAGGTAAGTCATGTTCGGATAGGTAAAGTTAGGTTATGCAGGTTAAGTTAGGTATGATAGGTAAAGGTAAGGTAAGTTAAGTTAGGATAGGTAAAGTTAGGTTTAGGAACGTTACGTTAACTAAGTAACATTGGGTGGAGAGGATAGGTTACGTAGGATTTGGACAGTGTAGTTCTGAGAACAGTTTTAGGGTAAAGTGACTAAGAAAATATATTTTAACAGAAGTGCAGGTTTGGTATGAAAAGCTGAACTAGTTACATTTTTGGAGAGAAATTTTATGACTGAAGATGTCTTAAAGAATAACATGATGGAAGGAGAGTTTCTTTGATGAACGAAGGTGTCTTAGAGAACAACTTTTTGGTGAACGAAGGGGAATTAGAGATCTCTTTGATGATTCTGAGAATAACTTTGATCAACGAAGATGGATTGGAAAGTTTCTCTAGTAAACGAAGGTGCCTTAGAGATTAACTTTTATGATTTAGAGAACAACATTGATGTCTTAGAGAATAACTTTGAGAGCTTAGAGAATGTCTTTGATGAACGGAAGGTTACTTAGAGAATAACATATCATGACTGAGAATAACTTTTGATAGCTCTTAGAATAACTTTGATGTCTTAGAGAATAACTTTAGATGACTCTGAGAATAACTTTTATGAACGAAGATGTCTGAGATTAACTTTGACGTCTCTTGGAATAACTTTGTGGACATGAGAATATCTTTGGATAACTCTGAGATTAACTTTGATGTCTTTGAAACAACTTTGATGAACGAGAGTGAGTTAAAGATTACCTTTGTTAACTCTGAGATCAACTTTGATGAACAAAAGTGAGTTAGAGATTACATTTGATAACTCTAAGATTAACTTTAGAAGTCTCTGAGACAAACTTTTATAACATAGAAATTAACTTTAATGACCAAAAGTGAGTTAGAGAATACCTTTGTTGACTCCGAGAATAACTTTGATGAACAAAGATGTTTTGGAAAGTTTCTCTGAAGAACGAAGGTGACTCCGAGAATAACTTTTGTTAGCTCTTTGAATAACTTTGTTGACTTTGAGAATGTCTTTTGAGAACATGAGTAGTATTTTGTTAACTCAGAGAATAACTTTGGTGACTCTGAGAAAATCGGTGATGACTTTGAGAATGACTTCTGAGAACATGAGTAGTATTTGAATGAGTCTTTGATGTAATGAAGAGTAACTTTGATGTCTCGAAGATAACTTGCAGATCAGCTTTGATGACCGAGATTAACTTTGTTGTTTTAGAGATTAATTTTGATAGCTCCGAGAATAACTTTAATGAACGAAGATGTCTTAGAAAGTTTCTCTGATGAACGAAAGGTTACTTAGAGAATAACATTTTGATGACTGAGATTAACTTTTGATGACTCTGAGAATAACTTTAAGGATGCGAGTAAATTTTTGAGTGTTTGAGAGTGTCTTTTGATATCTCGAAGAGTTCCCCTTGAAGTCTTAAAGGATGTCTTTGATGTCTCAAAGGATGTCTTTGAGTGCAACTTTGATGTCTTTGAGTAAGTCCTTGATGTCTCGAAGAGTGTCTTTGACTATATTTCTTACTTAACGACATATAATTTTAGTTAGGAACAATGATGAATATGACTATTTTAGCAAAGTGAAAGGCTACTTTAGTTAAGAACAGTGTTGGAAAGAGGCTACACATGACTATTTCAGATGAGCGAAGTGATATTTCAGTTAAGAAATGACAGGGAAACATGATGAAGTAACTATTTTTTATTTGACTGATGAATACTTGTAGTTAAGGAAAAAGACAAAACATGACGAGGGAGACTATTTTTGTGCTCCCCAAAGTATAATGTCAGTTAAGAACAGCGATGAAAGATATCTTTGGTTATTTTTTCTTACTTGACAAAACATAATTTTAGTTAGGAACAATGATGATGAATATGACTTTTTCTGTTGATTGATGGATAATTTTAGTTATGAAATGACAATGAAACATGAAGAACACGGTTATTTTTCTGATGACTAGGGAATAAGTTTAGTTATGAACAGCGTTGGAAAGATTCCTTTGACTATTTTTGGTTGATTGGATAATAAGTTAGTTGAGAAATGAGGAAAGTGACTATGTTTTAGTTGATTGGCGAAAGATTTTTAGTTAAGAAGTTACAAGAAAGGTTTGTCTTTGTAAATTTGGAACTGAATAAAGTGTAGATTTGCTTAAGAACGGGGTTGGTAGAACTATTAAGCTGTCTATGAGAATTACTTTGACATAGTTTTGCAAATAAAAACTGGGTGACTAAAATTGTTGAGGGGACTGTATTGCAGTATAATATTATTTGACAAAGAACTAGATAGTGAATGGAAGAAACAAATTGGTTTAAAGAAACAAAGAACATAAAAAAATTGAGGTTAAGTAGGGGAATGAACACAGTGAACATACGGTGAACACAGAAAAAATGTAAGAAAAGTTGATGAATAGAGTGAACATGCAGGGAATATGAACTTATAGAGAATATGAAAACATGATAAGGAACATAGGGAATACAAGAATGAACACTGAACATGTGAAGAACAAGCTAAGAACATTGAGAACATGAATATTGAGTATAAAAGTTATACAGAGAACATATGATGTACATGAAAACATGACAAAGAACATAGTGAACATACGGGGAAAATGGTAGAAAACAGAAAAAATGAGAAAAACAGGTGAAAAGAATTGAACTGAGCATGCTGTGAACATTTGTAGAACATGGAATGAACACAGAAAACATGGAAAAAATGTGAAGAACACAGCTGAATATAGAGTAAATATGCAAATACAGTATGATGATTATTGAAGGTTTGGATACGTTGGGGATGAGAATGGTAAGGTGATTACTCTGATAAACAGATAGGCTGGAGAGGGACTTGATCGGATATAATTATGTTCGATGATCTAAGACTGAGGAAATGGAGCTTGGCTAATGTCCAGATTAATTTTACTACGTTAGAAATAAGGTGATCTTAAATCTCAGGGTGATTTAGTTGGAAAATAAAGAACTTGTACAAAATGAACTAAGCTGGGGGGACAAGAGTTGAAACTTGATAACTGAACCGGTTTTTATTTACTATGTCTGAAAATGTAGTTGGGTGTTCAAATCTCAGGGGGATTGGGACTGATAGTAATAAATTTACAGGAGTGAACTTGGACAGAGGACAAGAGCTAGAGTTTTATAATTGTTTACATCATATTTACTATGAAATACAGAGGGTAAAAATTTCAGGGGAATTGATAGGATATTTACAAAGATACGAGAGAGAACTAAGGTGGGGACGAGAGCTGGTGCTCGATAACTGTTTTGATCTTATTTACGGTGTCTGAAATACAGAGGGTAAAAATTTCAGGGAAATTGATGGGTTATTTACAAATATACGAGAGAGAACTAAGTTGGGGGACGAGAGCTGGAGCTCAGTAACTGACTTGATCTTATTTACTAACTTTGAAGTATGTCTGCTTTAAATTTCGGGGAAAATTGGTCTGTTACTAACGATCTTGTACAAATGAACTAAGCTGGGGAGAAGAGCTAGAGTTTGATAATTGTTTGGATTTACTAAACTACGTCTGAAATACCGAGGGTAGAAATTTCAGGGAATTTGATTAGATATTAACGAAGATACGAGAGAGAGCTAAGGCGGAGGATAAGAGCTAGAGTTCGGTAACTGTTTGCATTTACTAAACTATGTCTGAAATACAGAGGGTAGAAATTTCGGGGAATTTGAATAGGTATTAACGAAGATGAGCGAGGGAACTAAGGTGGAGGACAAGAGCTGGAGCTCGGTAACTAAATTACTGTATTGAACTACGTTTGAAATATGATTATTTTTAAATTTTAGAGGGATTGGACTGTTAGTATTCATTATACGACAGGGGACTAAGGCGGGGATAGGAGCTGGAGCTCGATACCAAATTATTGTATTTTAATACGTTTGAAATAGCTGTGTTTTAAATCTCGAAGAAAATCATTGGATACTAGAGAAGATGTATTAGTAAAACTAGTCCCTGACTTTGTTTATATATGTAAAACTGAATAGTTTAATGAAAAGGAACTATGAATGAACAATATGAAGGAGAGAGAGAGAGAGAGGCAGAGAGAGAGAGAGAGACAGAGAGACGAGACAGAGAGAGAGAGAGAGAGAGATAGAGAGACAGAGAGAGGCAGAGAGACAGAGAGAGACAGAGAGTCAGAGAGACAGAGAGACAGAGACAGAGAGAGACAGAGAGACAGAGAGAGGCAGAGAGACAGAGAGAGACAGAGAGAGACAGAGAGAGACAGAGAGAGACAGAGAGACAGAGAGAGACAGAGAGACAGAGAGAGACAGAGAGGACAGAGAGACAGAGAGAGGCAGAGAGACAGAGAGAGACAGAGAGACAGAGAGAGGCAGAGACAGAGAGAGACAGAGAGACAGAGAGAGGCAGAGAGACAGAGAGAGACAGAGAGACAGAGAGGACAGAGAGACAGAGAGACAGAGAGAGACAGAGAGAGCAGAGAGACAGAGAGACAGAGAGACAGAGAGAGACAGAGAGAGAACGGAGCGTTTGTGTGTGAGGGGAGTGAAACGACCGGGTCAAATGAGAAGTGATTGATGGCTGACAGGTGTGGGTCCGTCTGTCGGCAGGAGTATGTACCTCGCTCCTCCTTAACGAATCCACAGTGTATGGGGAACCGTGGCGGGATGAACATTGAAAACCCTTTAAGACAAAATGGGTTACTTCCGCAGGAGGGTGCTCTCTCGCTCTCTTACCCCTCAACACTTACGACTTCCTGTAGGGGGGAAGCTAATGGATGTCCAGGCCTTCCTCTCAGGTATGGGGGTTCTCCCTCCCCCCTCCCCAAACATCATATCCACTATGTTGGATCCCCTCTCATCCTCTACTTACCTTACTATCATCAAACTATTATCATCACACAGGATTAAGTCTATGACAAACACACATACATATTCATTTACTCCTTCCTCTTATCCTTCTATTTTCATATGTCTTCCCAGAAATTCCCTTTGTGACTAGAGCAACGTGCTACGACTAGAGCGAGGCGGTACACCTGCTCACCCGCCACTCAAGACGCGTCCGACACGCGCCAAACTTCCGGGAAATTCCCCTCCCAAACCCTCTGCGACGACGACGACGCGCACCACCTGGCATCCAACAACAACATGACTCCCCCTCGTTCCTGTCCACATACCATAACACCAGACGCTCATACGCCTCCGAAACACGCCAAACTTCCGGGAAAATCCCCTCCAAATACCCCTTGCGACTAGAACGACGCGCTGCGACTAGAACGACGCGCTGCGCATAGAGCGACGCGCAACACCTGCTCAGCTGGCACTCAAGAGTGCCACCTGGGCAGGTGGTGCGCGTCGCTCTAGGCGTACTTTACACAACTTGTGTGTGTGTGTGTGTGTGGTGTGTGTGTGTGTGTGTGTGTGTGTGTGTGTGTGTGTGTGTGTGTGTGTACTCACCTAGTTGTGCTCACCTAGTTGTGTTTGCGCGGGTTGAGCTCTGGCTCTTTGGTTCCGCCTCTCAACCGTCAATCAACAGGTATACAGATTCCTCAGCCTATTGGGCTCTATCATATCTACACTTGAAACTGTGTATGGTCAGCCTCCACCACATCACTTCCTAATGCATTCCATTTGTCTATCACTCTGACACTAAAAAAGTTCTTTCTAATATCTCTGTGGCTCAATTGGGCGCTCAGTTTCCACCTGTGTCCCCTTGTGCGTGTGCCCCTTGTATTAAATAGACTGTCTTTATCTACCCTATCAATGACCTTGAGAATCTTGAATGTAGTGATCATGTCCCCCCTAATTCTTCTGTCTTCCAGCGAAGTGAGGTTCAATTCCCGCAGTCTCTCCTCATAGCTCATACCTCTCAGCTCAGGTACTAGTCTGGTGGCAAATCTTTGAACCTTTTCCAGTTTAGTCTTATCCTTGACTAGATATGGAATCCATGCTGGGGCTGCATACTCCAGAATTGGCCTGACATATGTGGTATACAAAGTTCTGAATGATTCTTTACACAAATTTCTGAATGCCGTTCGTATGTTGGCCAGCCTGGCATATGACGCTGATGTTATCCTCTTGATATGTGCTGCACGAGACAAGTCTGGCGTGATATCAACTCCCAAGTCTTTTTCTTTCTCTGACTCCTGAAGGATTTCCTCTCCCAGATGATACCTTGTATTTGGCCTCCTGCTCCCTACACCTATCTTCATTACATTACATTTGGTTGGGTTGAACTCTAACAACCACTTGTTCGACCATTCCTTCAGTTTGTCTAGGTCTTCTTGAAGCCTCAAACAGTCTTCTTCTGTCTTAATCCTTCTCATAATTTTGACATCGTCCGCAAACATTGAGAGAAATGAATCTATACTCTCCGGGAGATCATTTACATATATCAGAAACAAGATAGGACCGAGTACAGAGCCCTGTGGGACTCCACTGGTGACTTCACGCCAATCAGAGGTCTCACCCCTCACCGTAACTCACTGCTTCCTATTGCTTAGGTACTACCTTATCCACTGGAGCACCTTACCAGCTACACCTGCATGTCTCTCCAGCTTATGTACCAGCCTCTTATGCGGTACTGTGTCAAAGGCTTTCCGACAATCCAAGAAAATGCAGTCCGCCCAGCCCTCTCTTTCTTGCTTAATCTGTGTCACCTGGTCATAGAATTCTATTAAGCCAGTCAGGCAAGATTTACTCTCCCTGAACCCATGTTGTCGATTTGTCACGAAGTCCCTTCTCTCCAGATGTGCTACCAGGTTTTTTCTCACGGTCTTCTCCATCACCTTGCATGGTATACAAGTCAATGATACTGGCCTGTAGTTCAGTGCCTCTTGCCTGTCGCCCTTTTTGTATGTTGGGACCACATTCCCCATCTTCCATATTTCTGGTAGGTCTCCCGTCTCCAGTGACCTACTATACACTATGGAGAGTGGCAAGCAAAGTGCCTCTGCACACTCTTTCAGTACCCATGGCGAGATCCCGTCTGGACAACAGCCTTTCTAACATCCAGATCCAGCAGGTGTCTCTTGACCTCCTCTCTCCTAATTTTAAACTCTTCCAAGGCCGCCTGGTTTACGTCCCTTTCTCCTGGCACAGTGACCTCACCTTGTTCTGTTGTGAAGACCTCTTGGAACCTCTTGTTGAGTTCATCACACACCTCTTTGTCATTCTCTGTATACCTGTCCTCGCCTGTTCTAAGTTTCACTACCTGTTCTTTCACTGTTGTTTTCCGTCTGATGTAACTGTGGAGTAGCTTTGGTTCGGTCTTGGCTTTGTTTGCTATATCATTTTCATAACTTTTCTCTGCTTCTCTTCTCACCCTGACATACTCATTCCAGGTTCTCTGGAATCTCTCTCTGCTTTCTGGTGTTCTGTTATTCCGGAAGTTCCTCCATGCCCTTTTGGTCAGTTTCTTAGCTTCCATACATGCCCTATTATACCATGGATTCTTCTTTTGTTTCTCGGATTTTCCTTTTGGGCCGGGATGTATCTGCTTACTGCCTCCTGACACTTTTGGGTGACATAGTTCATCATATCTTGTACAGACTTAGCTCTGAGGACTGTGTCCCAAGGTATTTCCCTTAGGAAGCTTCTCATCTCCTCATAATTTCCCTTTCGGTATGCCAGCCTTTTGTTTCCTAGTTCTTTTTCGGGGGGGGGGGGGGGATAATTCCAAGCTCTACCAGGTACTCAAAGTTTTTCTACTCAAAGGAAGCACCCAAGGGTGCTTCCATCTTGACTTCCCTAATATCCCACTCATTTAGGGTAAATATCAGATCAAGCATTCGTGTTAGTAGTGTGAAATTACGACTTTTTATACCGAAAATATGACAATTACTGAGAGTGACGATGAGTCACATTTTGCCCAAACCCCCCCCCCTGCAGTTTTCAAAATATCCCAAACATCCCGAATTCAACGTTTGAGCTATATTTTGGAGAAAATTCTGGCTTTCTGCACGTATTCGCAGTTTGAAATTACGACTATTTACACCGAAAATATGCCAATTACTGAGAACAGCGATTGATCACATTTTGCCCAAACCTCTCTGAAGTTTTCAAAATATCCCAAACATCCCAAATTAGACCCTTGAGCTGTATTTTGGAGCCAAATCTTGGCTTTCTGCATGTATTCGCAGTTTGAAATTACGACTTTTTATACCGAAAATATGCAAATTACTGAAAGCGGCGATGGATCACATTTTGCCCCAACCCCTCCCTGCAATTTTCAAAATATCCCAAACGTCCAAAATTCGACACTTGAGCAATATTTTGGAGCTAAATTCTGACTCTCTGCACGTATTTGCAGTTTGAAATTACGACTTTTTTTTACCAAATATATGCCAATTACTGAGAGCCGCGATGGGTCACATTTTTGCCCAAACCCTTCTGCAGTTTTCAAAATATCCCAAACATCCCAAATTTGAACCTTGAACCATATTTTAGAGCCAAATTCTGGCCCTCTGCACGTATTCGCAGTTTGAAATTACGACTTTTTATACCGAAAATATGCCAATTACTGAAAGCGGCGATGGATCATATTTTGCCCAAACCCTCCCTGCAGTTTTCAAAATATCCCAAACATCCTAAATTCGACGCTTGAGCCATATTCTGGAGCCAAATTAGGGCTCTCTGCACGTATTCGCAGTTTGAAATTACGACTTTTTATACCGACAATACGCCAATTACTGAGAGCAGCGATGGGTCACATTTTGCCCAAACTCTCCCTGCAGTTTTCAAAATATCCCAAACATCCCAAATTCAACGCTTGAGCCTTATTTTGGAGCCAAATTCTGCCTCTCTGCACGTATTCGCTGTATAAATTACGACTTTTTATACCGAAAATATGCAAATTACTGAGAGGGGCGATGGGTCACATTTTGCCCTCCCCCCCCCCACCACCGAAACTTTCAAAACATCCCAAACATCCCAAATTCGACGCTTGAGCAATATTTTGGAGCCAAATTCTGGCTCTCAGCACGTATTCACCGTTTTAAATGACAATTTTATATATCGAAAATACGCCTATTACTGAGAGCGGCGATGAGGTCACATTTTGCCCAAATCCTACCCTCTGCTGTTTTCAAAATATACCAAACATCCCAAATTCGACCCTTGAGCCATACTTTGGAGCTATATTCTGGCTTTCTGCACGTGTTAGTAGTTTGAAATTACGACTTTTTATACCGAAAATTTGCCAATTACTGAGAGCTACGATTAATCACATTTTGCCCAAACCCCCCCAGTAGTTTTTAAATATCCCAAACATCCCCAATAAAACGCTTGAGCCATATTTAAAGCCAAATTCTGGCTTTCTGCAAGTATTTGCAGTTTGAAATTACGTCTTTTTATACCGAAAATATGCCAATTACTGAATAGTACAGTACAATTACTGCCTGCCTGCCTGCCTGCTTAAACTTGTCCACTCAATATGCTGTTGAATATCAATCTCCAGTGTTCACTTACCGTTAATTCATACAGTATTAAACAAATGAATCATTAACAAACCTTTAAACATTTCAAGCACCTACATTCTTTCTAACATGAATCACAATAACTAATATACTTAACTCAGCCCCAAACACTTTTCTTATTCCGTCCTAAACACCTTACCATATATAATCTATCTCAAAAAAGTAAGTTTAAATACCTAACTGCCATCTCTCCCTTCCCCCCCCCCACACCCCCCCTACCCATGACTACCCACAGGACAGGGGAGCTACCCACGATAGCTCCCTGAACCCCCCTACCACCAACCTTCCCCCAACGGTGGCCGCCATATCCCTACTCCCTTTCCACCCCCACTGGTACCCCCCCCCCCCTCAATCCCCGTCAAACAGAGAAAAAGGCGGCGATAAGGCTATATTTTCCCAGCAAACCGTTCGCCTCTTTTGGACACACAACACTAAATATTAATTAATACACACTTTTAAACATACACATGTCAGTCAGTTAGCCTAAATTCTCCTATATTCTTTCATTCATGACACTGCTTCACTGGACAGCAACCTCATCGAATAACGCTGTCATTTATTTTAACTGTCAATACAAACTCACAACTTCATGTCAGTCATTGCAATTGTTTATAAATAGACACTACCTCTCCCCGCTTGCTCCGAGGTATAAATACAGGTGCCAAATTTGATTCAGAAGGCAACTCCAGCGTGGCCTAGTCGGATAGAACATGTTCTTAATCCGGATAGACCTGCGTTCGAGCCTGTCGCAACGGTTGCAACTACAGGGCACAGATAGATTTCTGTGATGTCCTCTCCTGTAGAAGCATCAGTTTCGATAGTTTCTCTGGATAGCCGAAATTGATTGACTGCCCCTTGGAATGTGGGGAAGGGTTGAAATCCTGGGGCCCACGGACGGATACCTGGATCCACTGACTTCGGTCAGGTCTTTCAATCCACCTGGATTTCAGGTGGGGAGAACGGAGGCAATTTGGGTCGACACAAATGGCTTCCTGGACCCAGAACCCCATGGATATACATGTCCGTGTATCCATGGAAACATGTCCGTGTATCACAGACAATCACAGATAGTCACACGGATTGATCACACGGATACATTTCCGTGTGATTGGTGAATCCGTGTGATACGGGATTCGAAACTAAGTGGTTGGGGATAAGGGAGGCAATTTGAGGGGACACAAATGGCTTCCTGGACCCAAAACCCCATTGATAACCCTAAATCCCTAAGATACACGGAAATCCCTAAGATACGCGGATAACTTCGTGTCACAGGTAACAGAGGGACGGAAGGGAGGGAGAGAGGAAGGGAGGAAGGGAGGTAGGATGAAGGGTGGGAGGGAGGGAGGGTATAATTTAATTACAATTTTATTTTCTTGATAAAAATAAATCATTTTAAATTAATTTAACTCCAATTTAACAAGACTTAGATTTTTAGATTTAGAGTCTAAATTTAAATGGAGTTTATTTGTTACTTAAATGGATTAAATATTACTTGTATATTTTTATAATATAATATAACATAATATAATTATAATATAATTGTATATTGTATAATTGTTAGGCAACGACCTAACTTTGCTTGTTTTTTTGTTTTTTTTTTTTACTTTTTTGCACCTTGAGAACACTGCTTCTCACCACATCTAGGAAGGGAAGGAGGGAAGGAGGGAGGTTTATTTTCTGTTGTTGGGTTAGGGTAGGTTACATTAGCTTTATCCAACCTAACTAACCTAAATTAACCTAACCTAATCAACCATTAGTTTATGATCCTTTATAACTTTAATATATTAAATTATATTAAATATTATTAAATTTTTTGAAGAAATTTTAAAATTAATTAAAAAAAATTTAAAACTATATTAAAGAAAATTATTATAAAATATTATTATAAAAATATTATTATAAAATATTATTATAAATATTATTATAAAATATAAAATATATTATATTAAATAAAAGATAAACTTGTTCCTTAAATAACCTTTATAAACCTTTGATAACTATAGGTTATAAATAATAAGAATATAAACTCCATTAGGCAGTTAGGTTAGCTTAGGTTTTAGGTTAGTTTAGATTAGGTTAGGATTAGGTTCAGGTTAGTTTA
>NC_091193.1:3897395-3919895 GCF_040958095.1 Procambarus clarkii | reverse complement strand
CAAAGGCTTTCCGACAATCCAAGAAAATGCAGTCCGCCCAGCCCTCTCTTTCTTGCTTAATCTGTGTCACCTGGTCATAGAATTCTATTAAGCCAGTCAGGCAAGATTTACCCTCCTTGAACCCATGTTGTCGATTTGTCACGAAGTCCCTTCTCTCCAGATGTGCTACCAGGTTTTTCTCACGATCTTCTCCATCACCTTGCATGGTATACAAGTCAAGGATACTGGCCTGTAGTTCAGTGCCTCTTGCCTGTCGCCCTTTTTGTATATTGGGACCACATTCGCCGTCTTCCATATTTCTGGTAGGTCTCCCGTCTCCAGTGACTACTACACTATGGAGAGTGGCAAGCAAAGTGCCTCTGCACACTCTTTCAGTACCCATGGCGAGATCCCGTCTGGACCAACAGCCTTTCTAACATCCAGATCCAGCAGGTGTCTCTTGACCTCCTCTCTCGTAATTTCAAACTCTTCCAAGGTGCCTGGTTTACGTCCCTTTCTCCTAGCACAGTGACCTCACCTTGTTCTGTTGTGAAGACCTCTTGGAACCTCTTGTTGAGTTCATTACACACCTCTTTGTCATTCTCTGTATACCTGTCCTCGCCTGTTCTAAGTTTCACTACCTGTTCTTTCACTGTTGTTTTCCGTCTGATGTAACTGTGGAGTAGCTTTGGTTCGGTCTTGGCTTTGTTTGCTATATCATTTTCATACTTTTCTCTGCTTCTCTTCTCACCCTGACATACTTATTCCAGGTTCTATGGTATCTCTCTCTGCTTTCTGGTGTTCTGTTATTCCGGAAGTTCCTCCATGCCCTTTTGTTCAGTTTCTTTGCTTCCATACATGCCCTATTATACCATGGATTCTTCTTTTGTTTCTCGGATTTTCCTTTTGGGCCGGGATGTATCTGCTTACTGCCTCCTGACACTTTTGGGTGACATAGTTCATCATATCTTGTACAGACTTAGCTCTGAGGACTGTGTCCCAAGGTATTTCCCTTAGGAAGCTTCTCATCTCCTCATAATTTCCCTTTCGGTATGCCAGCCTTTTGTTTCCTAGTTCTTTTTCGGGGAGGATAATTCCGAGCTCTACCAGGTACTCAAAGTTGAATACACTGTGATCACTCATTCCCAAGGGTGCTTCCATCTTGACTTCCCTAATATTCCACTCATTTAGGGTAAATATCAGAACAAGCATTCGAGTTAGTAGTGTGAAATTACGACTTTTTATACCGAAATATGAAATATGACAATATGACTGAGAGCGACGATGAGTCACATTTTGCCATAACCCCCCCCCCTCCCTGCAGTTTTCAAAATATCCTAAACATTCCAAATTTAACCCTTGAGCCATATTTTGGAGCCAAATTCTGGCTCTCTGCACGTATTTGGAGTTTAAAATTACTGCTTTTTATACCGAAAATATGCCAATTACTGAAAGTGGCGAATGATCACATTTTGCCTAAACCCTCCCTGCAGTTTTCAAAATATCCCAACCATCCCAAATTCAACGCTTGAGCCTTATTTTGGAGCCAAATTCTGGATCTCTGCACATATTCGCTGTATAAATTACGACTTTTTATACCGAAAAATGCCAATTACTGCGAGCGGCGATGGGTCAAATTTTGCCCCCCCCCCCACCGCAGTTTTCAAAACATCACAAACATCCCAAATTCGACGCTTGAGCAATATTTTGGAGCCAAATTCAGGCTCTCTGAACGTATTAGTAGTGTGAAATTAAGACTTTTTATACCGAAAATATGCCAATTACTGAGAGCAGCGATGAGTCACATTTGCCCAAACACCCCTGCAGTTTTCAAAATATCCCAAACATACCAAATTTGACCCTTGAGCCTTATTTTGGAGCCAAATTCTCGCTCTCTGCACGTATTTGCAGTTTGAAATTACGATTTTTATACCGAAAATAAGCCAAATACTGAAAGTGGCGATTGATCTCATTTTGCCCAAACCCTACCCCCTGCAGTTATCAAAATATCCCAAACATTCCAAATTCGACGCTTGAACCATATTTTGGAGCCAAATTCTAGCTCTCAGCACGTATTCAACGTTTTAAATTACAATTTTATATAACGAAAATACGCTTATTACTGAGACCGGCGATGGGGTCACATTTTGGCCAAATCCTACCCCTTGCAGTTTTCAAAATATACCAAACATACCAAATTCGACCCTTGAGCCATATTTTGGAGCCAAATTCTGACTTTCTGCACGTGTGAGTAGGTTGAAATTGCGACTTTTTATACCGAAAATTTGCCAATTACTGAGAGCTACGATTAATCACATTTTGCCCACCCCCCCAATTTTCAAAATATCCCAAACATCCAAATTCGACACTTGAGCAATATTTTGGAGCTAAATTCTGACTCTCTGCACGTATTTGCAGTTTGAAATTACGACTTTTTTACCAAAATATGCCAATTACTGAGAGGCGATGGTCACATTTTTGCCCACCCTTCTGCAGTTTTCAAAATATCCCAAACATCCCAAATTCGAACCTTGAACCATATTTTAGAGCCAAATTCTGGCCTCTCTGCACGTATTGGCAGTTTGAAATTACGATTTTTACCAAAATATGCCAATTACTGAAGCGGCGATGGTCACATTTTTGCCAAACCCTCCCTGCAGTTTTCAAAATATCCCAAACATCCTAAATTCGACGCTTGAACATATTTGGAGCCAAATTAGGGCCTCTGCACGTATTCGCAGTTTGAAATTACGAATTTTTACGACAATACGCCAATTACTGAGAGCAGCGATTGGTCACATTTTGCCAAAACCCTCCCTGCAGTTTTCAAAATATCCCAAACATCCCAAATTCAACGCTTGAGCCAATTTTGGAGAAAATTCTGGCTCTCTGCACGTATTCGCAGTTTGAAATTACGACTTTTTTCCGAAATATGCAAATTACTGAGAGCGCGATGGTCACATTTTGCCCAAACCCCCCCATCCCTGCAGTTATCAAAATATCCCAAACATCCAAATTCGACGCATGAGCCATATTTTGGAGAAATTCTGGCTCTCTGCACGTATTAGTAGTTGAAATTACGACTTTTTATCCGAAAATATGACAATTACTGAGAGCGACGATGAGTCACATTTTGCCCCCCCCCCCTGCAGTTTTCAAAATATCCCAAACATTCCATAATTAACCTTGAGCCATATTTTGGAGCCAAATTCTGGCTCTCTGCACGTTTAGAGTTAAAATTACGACTTTTTATACCGAAAATATGCCAATTACTGAGAGCGACTGATCACATTTTGCCCCTCCCCCTGCAGTTTTCAAAATATCCCAAACATCCCAAATTCAACGCTTAAGCCTTATTTTGGAGCAAATTCTGGCTCTTGCACGTATTTAGAGTTAAATTACTTTTTATACCGAAAATATGCCAATTACTGAGAGTATCGATGATCACATTTTGCCCAAATCCCCCATGCAGTTTTCAAAATATCCCAAACATCCCAAATTCAACGCTTGAGCCTTATTTTGGAGCCAAATTCTGGCTCTCTGCACGTATTCCCAGTTGAAATTACGACTTTTTATACCGAAAATATGCCAATTACTGAGAGCAGCGATGAGTCACATTTTGCCCAAACACCCCTGCAGTTTTCAAAATATCCCAAACATTCCAAATTGACGCTTGAGCCTATTTTGGAGCCAAATTCTGGCTCTCTGCACGTATTGCAGTTTGAAATTACGACTTTTTTACCGAAAATATGCCAAATACTGAAAGTGGCGTTTGATCTCATTTTGCCCAAACACCACCCCCTGCAGTTATCAAAATATCCCAAACATTCAAATTCGACGCTTGAACCATATTTTGAAGCCAAATTCTAGCTCTCAGCACGTATTCATCGTTTTAAATTACAATTTTGTATATCGAAAATACGCCTATTACTGAGAGCGGCGATGGGGTCACATTTTGCCCAAATCCTACCCTCTGCTGTTTTCAAAATATACCAAATATCCCAAATTCGACCATTGAGCCATATTTTGGGGCCAAATTCTGGCTCTCTGCACGTATTCGCAGTTTGAAATTACGACTTTTTATACCGAAAATATGCCAATTACTGAGAGATACAATGGGTTACATTTTGCCCAAACCCTCCCTGCAGTTTTCAAAATATCCCAAACATCCCAAATTCAACGCTTGAGCCAAATTTGGGAGGAAAATTCAGGCCTTCTGCACGCATTCGCAGTTTGAAATTACGACTTTTTGTACCGAAAATATGCCAATTAATGAAAGTAACGATGGATCACATTTTGCCCAAACCCTTACTGCAGTTTTCAAAATATCCCAAACATTCCAAATTCGATCCGTGAGCCATATTTTGGAGCTAAATTCTGGCTCTCAGCACGAATTCGCAGTTTGAAATTACGACTTTCTACACCGAAAATATGCCAATTACTGAGAGCGGCGATGGGTCACATTTTAGCCAAACCCTCCCTGCAGTTATCAAAATATCCCAAACAACCCGAATTCAACGCTTGAGCCATATTTTGGAGCCAAATTCTGGCTCTCTGCACATTTTCGCAGTTTGAACTTACGACGTTTTATACCGAAAATATGCCAGTTACTGAAAGAGGCTATGGGTCACATTTTGCCCCCCCCCCCCTGCAGTTTTAAAAACATCCTAAACATCCCAAATTCGACGCTTGAGCCATATTTTGGAGCCAAATTCGGGCTCTCTGCACGTATAAGCAGTTTGAAATTACGTCATTTTATACCGAAAATATGCCAATTACTGAGAGCGGAGGTGGGTCACATGTTGCCCAAACCCCCCAGCAGTTTTCAAACTATCCCAAACATCCCAAATTCGACCATTGAGCCATATTTTGGAGCCTATTTCTGGTTCTCTGTACGTATACGCAGTTTGAAATTACTACTTTTTATACCGAAAATATGTTTAATTCTGAAAGCGGCGATGGATCACACTTTGCCCAAACCCTCTCTGCAGTTTTCAAAATATCCCAAACATCCCAAATTCGACGCTTGAACCATATTTTGGATCCAAATTCTGGCTCTCTGCACGTATTCGCAGTTTGAAATTACGAAATTTTATAGCGAAAATATGCCAATTATTGTGAGCGGTGATTGGTCACATTTTGCCCTAACCCCCCCCCCCCTTGCAGTTTTCAAAAATATCCCAAACATCCCAAATGCGACGCTTGAGCCATATTTTGGAGTCAAATTCTGGCTCTCTGCACGTATTCCCAGTTTGAAATTACGATTTTTTATACCGAAAATATGCCAATTACTAAAAGCGGGCATGCATCATATTTTGCCCAAACCCTCCTTGCAGTTTTCAAAATATCCCAAACATCCCAAATTCGACCATTGAACAATATTTTGGAGCCAAATTCTGGCTCTCTACACGCATTCACAATTTGTAATTACGACTTTTTACACCGAAAATATGCCAATTACTGAGAGCGGCGATGGGTCACATTTTGCCCAAACCCCTCTGAAGTTTTCAAAATCCCCCTGCAGTTTTCAAAATATCTCAAACATCCCAAATTCAACGCTTGATCCATATTTTGGAGCCAAATTCTGGCTCTCTGCACGTATTCGCAGTTTGAAATTACGACTATTTACACCGAAAATATGCCAATTACTGAGATCGGTGATGGGTGACATTTTGCCCAAACCCCTCTGAAGTTTTCAAAATATCCCGAACATCCTAAATTAGACTCTTGAGCTATATTTTGGAGCCAAATTCTGGCTTTTTGCACGTATTCGCAGTTTGAAATTACAAAGAATTATACCGAAAATATGTCAATTACTGAAAGCGGCGATGAATCACATTTTGCCCAAACCCTCCCTGCAGTTGAGCCAAATTTTGGACCCAAATTCTGGTTCTCTACAGGTATTCGTAGATTGAAATTACGACATTTTATACCGAAAATATGCCAATTACTGAGAGCGGCGATGGGTCACATTTTGCCCCCTCCCTGCAGTTTTAAAAACATCCCAAATTTGACGCTTGAGCCATATTTTGGAGCCAAATTCGGGCTCTCTGCACGCATTCGCAGTTTAAAATTACGATTTTTTATACCAAAAATATGCCAATTACTTAGAGCAGCTATGGGTCACATTTTGTCCCCCCCCCCACCCAGCAGTTATCAAAATATCCCAAACATTCCAAATTCAACGCTTGAGCCATATTTTGGAGCCAAATTCGGGCTCTCTGCACGCATTCGCAGTTTAAACTTACGACTTTTTACACCGAAAATATGCCAATTACTGAGAGCGGTGATAAGTTACATTTTGCCCAAACCCATCTGCAGTTTTCAAACTATCCCAAACATCCGAAATTCGATATTTGAGCCATATTTTGGAGCCAAATTCTGGCTCTCTGCACGTATTCGTAGTTTGAAATTACGAATTTTGATACCGAAAATCAGTTTATTTCTGAAAGCGGCGATGGAACACATTTTGCCCAACCATTCCCTGCAGTTTTCAAAATATCCCAAATATCCCAAATTCGACACTTGAGCCATATTTTCGAGTCAAATTCTGGCTTTCTGCACGTATTCACAGTATGAAATTTTGACGAATTATACCAAAAATATGCCAATTACGGAAAGCGGCGATGAATCACATTTTGCCCAATCCCTCCCTGCAATTTTCAAAATATCTCAAACATCCCAAATTCGACCATTGAGCCATATTTTGGAGCCAAATTCTGACTCTCAGCACATTTTCGCAGTTTGAAATTACGTCATTTTATACCGAAAATATGCCAATTACTGAAAGCGGCGGTGGGTCACATATTGCCCAAACCCCCCTGCAGTTTTCAAACTATCCCAAACTTCCCAAATTCGACCATTGAGCCATATTTTGGGGCCAAATTCTGGCTCTCTGCTCGTATACGCAGTTTGAAATTACGAATTTTTATACCGAAAATATGTTTATTTCTGAAAGCGGCGATGGATCACATTTTGCCAAAGCCCTCCCTGCAGTTTTCAAAATATCCTAAACACCCCAAATTCAACGCTTGAGCTATATTTTGGAGCCAAATTCTGGCTCTCTGCACGTATTCGCAGTTTGAAATTACGAATTTTTATACCGAAAATTTGTTTAGTACTGAGAGCGGCGATGGATCACACTTTGCCCAAACCCTCCCTGCAGTTTTCAAAATATCCCAAACATCTCTAATTCGACGCTTGAGATATATTTTGGAGTCAAATTCTGGCACTCTGCACGTATTCGCAGTTTTAAATTACGACTTTTCATTCCGAAAATATGCCAATTACTGAAAGCGGCGATGGATCACATTTTGCCCAAACATTCCCTGCAGTTTTCAAAATATCCCAAACATCCCAAATTCGACGCTTGAGCCATATTTTGGAGCCAAATTCTGGCTCTCTGCACGTATTCGCTGTTCGAAATTTCGATTTTTATACAGAAAAAATGCAAATTTCTGAGAGCAGCGATTGGTCACATTTTGCCCAAACAGCCCCTGCAGTTTTCAAAATATCCCAAACATTCCAAATTCGACGCTTGAGCCATATTTGAGAGCCAAATTCTGGCTCTCTGCACGTATTCGCAGTTTGAAATTACTACTTTTTATACCAAAAATATGCCAATTACTGAGAGCGGCGATGGATCACATTTTGCCCAAAACCCCCTTTGCAGTTTTCAAAATATCCCAATCATCCCAAATTCGAACCTTGAGCCATATTTTGGAGCCAAATTCAGATTTCCTGCACGTATTCGCAGTTTTTAAATACAACTTTTTATACCGAAAATATGCCAATTACTGAAAGCAGCGATGGATCATATTTTGCCCAAACCCTCCCTGCAGTTTTCAAAAGATCCAAAACATCCCAAATTCTACCCTTGAACAATATTTTTGAGCCAAATTCTGGCTCTCTGCACGCATTCTCAGTTTGAAATTACGATTTTTTACACCGAAAACATGCCAATTACTGAGAGCGGCGATGGGTCACATTTTGCCCTCCCCCCTCTGCAGTTTTCAAAATATCCCAAACATCCCAAAATCAACATTTGAACCATATTTTCGAGTCAAATTCTGGCTTCCTGCACGTATTCGCAGTTTGAAATTACGACTATTTATACCGAAAATATGCCAATTACTGTGAACGGCGATGGGTCACATTTTGCCAAAGCCCCTTTGAAGTTTCAAAATATCGCAAACATCCCAAATTAGACCCTTGAGCTATATTTTATAGCCAAAATCTAGCTTTCTGCACGTATTCACAGTTTGAATTTACGACATTTTATACTGAAAATATGCCAATTACTGATAGCGGCGATGGGTCACATTTTGCCCCCCCACCCTTGCAGTTATCAAAATATTCCAAACATTCCAAATTCGACGCTTGATTCATATTTTGGAGCCAAATTCTGGCTCTCTGCACGTATTCGCTGTTTAAATTACGACTTTTTATACCGAAAATATGCCAATTACTGAGAGCCGCGATGGGTCACATTTTGCCCAAACCCCACCCTGCAGTTTTCAAAATATCCCAAACATCCCAAATTCGACGCGTGAGCCATATTTTTGAGCCAAATTCTGGCTCTCTGCACATATTCGCAGTTTGAAATTACGATATTTAATTCCGAAAATATGCAAATTACTTGGAGCGGCGATGGGTCACATTTTGCCCTTCCTTCCTCTTCCCTGCAGTTATCAAAATATCCCAAACATTCCAAATTCGACGCTTGAGCCATAATCTGGACCCAAATTCTGGCTCTCTGCACATGTTAGTAGTGTGAAATTAAGACTTTTTATACCGAAAAAATGCCAATTACTGAGAGCAGCGATGGGTCACATTTTGCCCAAACCACCCCTGCAGTTTTCAAAATATCCCAAACATCCCAAATTGGACCCTTGAACCATATTTTGGAGCCAAATTCTGGCTCTCTGCACGTATTTCCTGTTTTAAATTACTAATTTTTATACCGAAAATATGCCAATTACTGAGAGCGGCAATGGGTCCCATTTTGCCCCAACCCCTCCCTGCAGTATTCTAAATATCCCTAACATCCAAAATTCGACTCTTAAACCATATTTTGGAGGCAAATTTTGGCTCTCAGCACGTATTCGCAGTTTGAAATTTGCGACTTTTTATACCGAATATATGTCAATTACTGACAGCGGCGATGTTTCACATTTTGCCTAAACCCCACTGCAGTTTTCAAAATATCCCAAAAATCCCAAATTCGACGCTTGAGCCATATTTTGGAGCCAAATTCTTGCACTCTGCACTTATTCGCAGTGTGAAATTACGACTTTTATACCGAATATATGTCAATTACCCAGAGCTGCGATAGGTCACGTTTTGCCCCTCCCCCCCTCCCCCCCCCTGCAATTTTTAAAATATCCTAAACATCCTAAATTCGACGCTTGAGTCATATTTTGGAGCCAAACTCGGGCTCTCTGCACGTATTCGCAGTTTGAAATTACGTCTTTTTATACTGAAAATATGCCAATTAATTAGATCGGCGATGGGTCACATTTTGACCAAACCCCCCTCCCCCCCACACTGCAGTTTTCAAAATATCGCAAACATCCCAAAATCGAAGCTTGAGCCATATTTTGGAGCCAAATTATGGCTCTCTGCACGTATTAGCAGTTTGAAATTACGTCATTTTATACCGAAATAATGCCAATTACTGTGAAAGGTGAAGGGTCACATTTTGCCCAAAACCCCCTGCAGTTTTCAAAATATCCCAAACATCCCAAATTCGACCCTCGAACTATATTTTGGAGCCAAATTTGGGCTCTCTGCACGTATTCGCGGTTTGAAATTACGTCATTTTATACCGAAAATATGCCAATTACTGAGAGCGGCGAAGAGTCACAAATTGCCCAAACCCCCCACACAAAGAGTGTGTGAAGTGGGCGATTACCCGCGTTGTGTCAACAACTCAATAGTCTCTCCTCTAAGTTACAATACAATGCTGTTTTCTCAAACAGGCCCATGTGCCTTTTAGAGAAAATGGAAATTTAATGGCAAACATTTTCATACTAACCCCAAGTCAATCAAATAAGAATTGGGTTTTATATGTTGTTTTTTAGCTCGGCCGGCTATTTACGGCGCGGGCGCGGAACCCGTTGGCCGAGTTGGCCATATATATACGGTCCGGTTGCATCAAAGTGTTTTAAAATAGTGAGTATGATATTGATTAGGAGAGATTTTCTGTTGTTATTGCATATGTCGACATTTCTGCCGAATTAAAGCGGTTTTACGAGTACACGAAAATTCAGGAACATTTTAGGTAATTCTAAAGAAAACACATTGATTTTTATCATTTGAATTGGAAACAACGTTTTCATATGCCTTTTTAATGATCAAAATAATACGCAACCTCCCTCTATGAATTTATGTAAAAATCCTTGAATTTGGTATTTTAGTGACTTTTTTCACGTTTTTCATGTAGAGTGATTTTAGGTAAAAATGTTCCAATTTACTAATATTTTGGTACTACCTCATGTTGTCCCACTATATGTGATTAGTCCTACAAATCTCAGAATTTCACATAATATTGCGTTTTTAAGCAAGTTTTCTTGCATTGTGCTTTGTACATAAAATCATCGAATTTTGCAAAACTTTGAGGTTTTTCATCGTTGTTTCCTTTATAAAATTTCATCCAAATATCAACGATTTAGGCAATATTTTGCTGTTTTTTCCGCGTTTTCAAGCTTTTTCGGTTTATTGCCATTAACTCAATAAATTTACGTTAAATATGATGCAAACACGAAATTAATTGCAAATTAAAATCAAATACTTCATTTTAAATCAACTGTCTTTACCTCGTTAAAATAGTGAGTAAGATATTGATTAGGAGAGAATTTCTGTTTTTATTGCATATTTCGACGTTTCAGCCAGATTAGAGCAGTTTTACGAATTCAGAAATAAAGGGAAATTCAGGAACATTTTAGGTAATTCTAAAGTAAACACATTGATTTTTATCATTTGAATTGAAAACATCGTTTTCATATGCCTTTTTATTGATCAAAATAATTCGCAACCTCGCTCTATGATTTGAAGTAAAAATCCTCGAATTTGGTATTATAGTGATTTCTTTCACGTTTTTCATGTAGGGTGATTTTAGGTAAAAATGTTCGAACTTTCTAATATTTTGATACTACTCTCTCTGTCTCTCTATTTGTGATTTAGCCTACAAATTTCAGAATTTCATATGATATTGCGTTTTTAAGCAAGTTTTCTTGCATTGTGCTTTGTACTTAATATCATCGAATTTAGCAATATTTTGAGTTTTTTCATCCTTGTTTCCTGTATGATATTTAAACCAAATATCAACGATTTAGGCAATATTTTGCCGTTTTTCTCCGTTTTCTAGCCTTTTCTGTTGTATTGCCATTAATTCGATAAATTTACGATAAATATGATGCAAACACGTAATTAATTGCAAATTAAAATTAAATACTTCATTTTAAATGAACTGTTTGTACCTCGTTAAAATGGTGTGTAAGATATTGATTAGGAGAGAAGTTCTGTTTTTATTGTATATTTCGACGTTTCAGCCAGATTAGAGCAGTTTTACGAATTCAGAAAAAAATGAAAATTCAGGAACATTTTAGGTAATTCTAAAGAAAAGCATTGATTTTAATCATTTTAATTGAAAACATCATTTTCACATGCCTTTTTAATGATCAAAATAATACGCAACCTCGCTCTATGATTTTAAGTAAAAATCCTCGAATTTGGTATTATAGTGACTTTTTTCACGTTTTCCATGTAAGGTGATTTATGGTAAAAATGTTCGAACTTTCTAATATTTTGATACTACTTCATGTTGTCTCACTATTTGTGATTTGGCCTGCAAATCTCAGAATTTCACATAATATTGCGTTTTTAAGCAAGTTTTCTTGCATTGTGATTTGTACATAAAATCATCGAATTTAGCAATATTTTGAGATTTTTCATCGTTGTTTCCTTTATGAGATTTCATCCAAATATAAACGATTTAGGCCATATTTGGCCGTTTTTCTACGTTTTCAAGCTTTTTCCGTTTATTGCCATTAATTCATTAAATTTACGATAAATATGATGCAAACACGTATTGAATGGCAAATTACCCTTAAATATTTTATTTTCTATCAACTATTTGTACCTTGTTAAAATAGTGAGTCAAATATTGATTAAGAGAGATTTTCTGTTTTTATTGCATATTTCGACGTTTCAGCCAGATTAGAGCAGTTTTCGAGTACCTCATCTCTCAGTAATATAAACGGAAATTCAGAAACATTTTAGTTAATTCTAAAGAAAAGCATTGATTTTTACGATTTGAATTAGAAACAACGTTTTCATATGCCTTTTTAATGATCAAAATAATACGCAACCTCGCTCTATGATTTATGTAAAAATCTCGAATTTGGTATTATAGTGACTTTTTCACGTTTTTCATGTAGAGTGATTTTTGGTAGAAATGTTCCAATTTACTAATATTTTGATACTACTTCGTGTTGTCCCACTATTTGTGATTTGGCCTACAAATCTCAGAGTTTCACATAATATTGCGTTTTTAAGCAAGTTTTCTTGCATTGTGCCTTGTACTTAATATCATCGAATTTTGCAATATTTTGAGTTTTTTCATCCCTGTTTCCTCTATGACATTTAAACCAAATATCAACGATTTAGGCAATATTTGGCCGTTTTTTTGCGTTTTCTAGCCTTTTCTGTTTATTGCCATTAATTCAAAAATTTACGATGAATATGATGCAACGGAAACAACGTTTCCATATGTTTTTTTTAATTATCAAAATAATACGCAACCTCGCTCTATGATTTTATGTAAAAATCTTCGAATTTGGTATTATAGTGACTTTTTTCACGTTTTTCATGTAGAGTGATTTTTGGTAAAAATGTTCCAATTTACTAATATTTTGATAGTACTTCATGTTGTCCCACTATATGTGATTTGGCCAACAAATCTCAGAGTTTTACATAATATTGCGTTTTTAAGCAAGTTTTGTGGCATTGTGCTTTGTACTTAATATCATCGAATTTTGCAATATTTTGAGTTTTTTCATCCTTGTTTCCTGTATGACATTTAAACCAAATGAGAACTGCGATGGGTCACATTTTGCCCAAACCCCCCTGCAGTTTTCAAAATATCCTAAACATCCCAAATTCGACCCTTGAGCCATATTTTGGAGGCAAGTTCTGGCTGTCAGCACGTATTCGCAGATTGAAATAACGACTTTTTACACCGAAAATAAACCAATTACTGAGAGCGGCGATGGGTCACATTTTGCCCAGAGCCAATGCAGTTTTCAAAATATCCCAAACATATCAATTTCGAACCTTGACCCATATTTTGGAGCCAAATTCTGGCTCTCTACACATATTCGCAGTTTGAAATTACGACGTTTTATACCGAAAATATGCCAATTACTTAGAGCGGCGATGGATCACATGTTGCCCAAACCCTCCCTGCAGTTTTCAAAATATCCCAAACGTCACAAATTCGACACTTGAGCCATATTTTGGAACCAAATTCTGGCTCTCTGCACGTATGCGCAGTTTGAAATTTCGAATTTTAATACCGAAAATATGCCAATTACTTAGAGCGGCGATGGATCACATGTTGCCCAAACCCTTCCAGCAGTTTTCGAAATATCCAAAACATCCCAAATTCGACCTTGAGCCATATTTTGGAGCCAAATTTTGGCTTTCTGTATGTATTCGCAGTTGGAAATTACGACTTTTTATACCGAAAATATGCCAATTACTGAAAGAGGCGATGGATCACATTTTGCCCAATCCCTCTCTGCAGTTCTCAAATTATCCCAAACATCCCAAATTCGACACTTGAGTCATAATATGGAGCCAAATTCTGGCTCTCTGCATGTATTCGCAGTTTGAAATTACGACTCTTTATACCGAAAAAATGACAATTACTGAAAGCAGCGATGAATCACATTTTGCCCAAACCCTCCCTGCAGTTTTCAAAACATCCCAAACATCCCAAATCCGACCATTGAGCTATATTCTGGAGCCAAATTCTTTCTCTCTGCACGTATTCGCAGTTTGAAAACCCGACGATTTATACTTAAAATATGCTAATTACTGAGATCGGCGATGGTTCACATTTTGCCCGAACCCCCCCGGAAGTTTTCAAAATATCCCAAACGTTCAAAATTCTAAGCTTGAGCTATATTTTGGAGCCATATTCTAGCTTTCTGCACGTATTCGCAGTTTGAAATTACGACTTTTTATACCGAAAATATGCCAATTACTGAAATCAACGATGGATCACATTTTGCCCAAAACCCTCCCTGCAGTTTTCAAAATATCCCAAACATACCAAATTCGACCCTTGAGCCATATTTTGTAGCCAAATTCTTGTTCTCTGCACGTATTCGCAGTTTGAAATTACGACTTTTTATACGGAAAATATGCCAATTACTGAGAGCGGCGATGGATCACATTTTGCCCAAACCCCCCTGCAGTTCTCAAAATATTCCAAACATCCCAAATTCGACCCTTAAGCGACATTTTGGAGCCAATTTCTGGCTTTCTGCTCGTATTCGCAGTTTGAAATTACGAATTTTTATACCGAAAATATGCCAATTACTGAGAGCGGCGATGGATCACATTTTGACCCAACCCCTCTCTGCAGTTTTCAAAATATCCCAA
Organism: Procambarus clarkii; assembly: GCF_040958095.1. Taxonomy (NCBI): domain Eukaryota; kingdom Metazoa; phylum Arthropoda; class Malacostraca; order Decapoda; family Cambaridae; genus Procambarus; species Procambarus clarkii. Next base: position 3,905,246 of record NC_091193.1, on the reverse strand, counting down.
ACTTCCCAAATTCGACGCTGGAGCCATATTGTGGAGCCAAATTCTGGCTCTCTGCACGTATTCGCCGGTTTAAATTACGACTTTTTATACCGAAAATACGCCAATTACTGAGAGCGGAGATTAGTCACATTTTGACCAAATCCCCTTGCAGTTTTCAAAATATCCCAAACATCCCAAATTCGACGCTTGAGCCATATTTTGGAGCCAAATTCTGGCTTCTGCTCCTATTCGCAGTTTGAAATTAAGATTTTTATACCGAAAATATGCCAATTACTGAAAGCGTCGAAGAATCACATTTTGCCCAAACCCTCCCTGCAGTTTTCAAAATATCCCAAACATCCCAAATTCGACGCTTGAGACAGATTTTGGATCCAAATTCTGGCTCTCTGCACGTATTCGCAGTTTGAAATTATAACTTTTTACACCGAAAATATGCCAATTACTGAGAGCAACGATCGGTCACATTTTGATCAAACACCCCCTGCAGTTTTCAAAATATCCCAAACATCACAAATTCGACCCTTGAGACATTTTATAGCCAAATTCTGGCTCTTTGCACATATTCGCAGTTTGAAATTATAAATTTTATACCGAAAATATGCCAATTACTGAGAGCGGCGATGGGTTACATTTTGGCCAAACACCCCTGCAGTTTTCAAAATATTCCAAACATCCCAAATTCGACGCTTGAGCCATATTTTGGAACCAAATTCTCGCTCTCTGCATGTATTCGCATTTTGAAATTACGACTTTTATATAGAAAATATGCCAATTACTGAAAGAAGCTATGGATCACACTTTGCCCAAACGCTCCCTGCATTTTAGAGAATGTCCCAAACATCCCAAATTCGACACTTGAGCCATACTTGAGAGCCAAATTCTGGCTCTCTGCACGTATTCGCAGTTTGAAATTACGACTTTTTATACCGAAAATATGCCAATTACTGAGAGCGGCGATTGGTCACATTTTGCCCAAACACCCCTGCAGTTTTCAAAATATCCCAAACATCCCAAATTTTACGCTTGAGCTATATTTTGGAGCCAAATTCTGGCTCTCTGTACGAATTCGCAGTTTGAAATTACGAAATTTATACCGATAATATGCCAATTACTGAGAGCAGCGATGGGTCACATTTTGACCAACCCCCCCCCCACCCTGCAGTTTTCAAAATATCCCAAACATCACAAATTCGATCGGTAATACATCTTCCATCGGTAATATAAACGGAAAATCAGGAACATTTTAGTTAGTTTTAATGAAAACACATTGATTTTTATCATTTGTATTGGAAACAACATTGTCATATGTCTTTTCTAGGATCTAAATAATACAAAACCTCGCTTTATGATTTGAAGTTAAAATCCTAAAATTTGGTAAAATAGCGACTTTTTTCACGTTTTTCATGTCGTGTGATTTTACGTAAATATATTCGTTTATACCAATATTTCGATAATACTTCATGTTTTCTCACGATATGTGATTTGGCCTTCAAATCTCACAATTTCGCAAATTTTGCATTTTTAAGCAAGTTTTCTTGCATTTTTGTTTTGTACTAAAAATCATGCAATTTAAACGTGAATATTTTGACATTTATCATCCCCTTTTCCTTTATGTGATTTAAACAAAATATCATCGAATTAGGCAATATTTTGCCGTTTTCCACGTTTTTTAGAATTTTCAGTTTATTGTTATTAATTCATTATATATATGATAAAATGATGCGAACAGATAATTGATTAGAAATTAACATTAAATACTTCATTTTCAATTAACTATTTGTTTCTCGTTAAAATACTGAGTAAGATATTGAAAAGGGGTAAAGTTCTGTTTTTATTGCATATATCGACGTTTCAGTCGGATTAGAGCGGTTTTACGTGTACATCTTCCATCGGTAATATAAACGGAAAATCAGGAACATTTTAGTTTATTTTAATGAAAACACATTGATTTTTATCATTTGTATTGAAACAACATTGTCATATGTCTTTTCTTGGATCTAAATAAAACGAAACCTCGCTTTATGATTTGAAGTTAAAATCCTCAAATTTGGAAATATAGTGACTTTTTTCACGTTTTCCATGTAGTGTGATTTTACGTAAATATATTCGTTTTTACCAATATTTCGATACTATTTCATGTAGTATCACGATACGTGATTTGGCCTTCAAATATCAGAATTTCGCATAATATTGCATTATAAGCAAGTTTTCTTGCATTTTGTTTCGTACTAAAAAACATCGAATTTAGCAATATTTTGACTTTTATCATCCCCTTTTCCTTTATGTGATGTAAACAAAATATAATCGAATTAGACAATATTTTGCCGTTTTTCCACGTTTTTGTTCCACAATTCGACCCTTGAGCCATATCTTGGAGGCAAATTCTGGCTCTCAGCACGTAATCGCAGTGTGAAATTACGACTTTTTATACCGAAAATATGCCAATTTCTGTGAACGGCGATGGATCACATTTTGCCCAACCCCTCCCTACAGTTTTCACAATATCCCAAACATCCCAAATTCGACCCACTATATTTTGGAGCCAAATACGGGCTCTCTGCACGTATTCGCGGTTTGAAATTACGTCATTTTATACTGAAAATATGCCAATTACTGAAAGCGGCGAAGAGTCACAAATTGCCCAAACCCCCCACACCAAGAGTGTGTGAAGTGGGCGATTACCCTCGTTGTGTCAACAACTCAATAGTCTCTCCTCTAAGTTACAAACAATGCTGTTTTCTCAAACAGGCCCATGTGCCTTTTAGAGAAAACGAAAATTTAATGGCAAACATTTTCATACTAACCCCAAGTCAATCGAATAAGAATTGGATTTTATATGTTGTTTTTTAGATCGGTCGGCTATTTACGGCGCGGGCGCGGAACCCGTTGGCCGAGTTGGCCATATATATACGGTCCGGTTACATCAAAGTGTTTTAAAATAGTGAGTATGATATTGATTAGGAGAGATTTTCTGTTGTTATTTCATATTTCGACATTTCAGCCGAATTAAAGCGGTTTTACGAGTATACGAAAATTCAGGAACATTTTAGGTAATTCTAAAGAAACACATTGATTTTTATCATTTGAATTGGAAACAACGTTTTCATATGCCTTTTTAATGATCAAAATAATACGCAACCTCCTCTATGATTTATGTAAAAATCTGAATTTGGTATTTTAGCGACTTTTTTCACGTTTCATGTAGATGATTTTAGGTAAAATGTTCCAATTTACTAATATTTTGGTACTACCTCATGTTGTCCCACTATATGTGATTAGGCCTACAAATCTCAGAATTTCACATAATATTGCGTTTTTAAGCAAGTTTTCTTGCATTGTGCTTTGTACATAAAATCATCGAATTTGCAAAACTTTGAGGTTTTTCATCGTTTTTCCTTTATGAAATTTCATCCAAATATCAACGATTTAGGCAATATTTGGCCGTTTTTCCACGTTTTCAAGCATTTTCGGTTTTTGTCATTAATTCATAAATTTACGATAAACATGATGCAAACACGTAATATTGCAAATTACCTTAAATAGATTTTCAATCAACTATTTGTACCTCGTTAAAATAGTGAGTAGTATTGATTAGGAGAATTCTGTTTTATTGCATATTTCTACGTTTCAGCCGGATTAAAGCGGTTTTACGAGTACCTCTTCCTACAGTAATATATACGGAAATTCAGGAACATTTTAGGTAATTCTAATGAAAACACATTGATTTTTATCATTTCAATTGGAAACAACGTTTTCATATGTCTTTTTAATGATCAAAATAATACGCAACCTCGTTTTTTGATTTGATGTAAAAATCGTTGAATTTGGTATTATAGTGACTTTTTCACGTTTTTCATGTAGAGTAATTTTAGGTAAAAATGTTCGAATTTACTTATATTTTGATACTACTTCATCTTGTCTCGCGATATGTAATATAGCCTACAAATCTCAGAATTTCGCATAATATTGCGTTTTTAACAAGTTTTTATGCATTGTGCTTTGTACTTAATATCATCGAATTTAGCAATTTTTTGTGGTTTCTCATCCTTGTTTCCTTTATGAATTTTAAACCAAATATCAACGATTTAGGCAATATTTTCCAATTAATTTTTGAAAATATGCCAATTACTGAGAGCAGCGATAGATCACATTTTGCCCAAACCATCCCTGCAGTTTTCAAAATATCCCAAACATCCGAACTCGACGCTTGAGTCATAGTTTGGAGCCAAATTCTGGCTCTCTGTACGGATTCGCCGATTTAAATTACGACTTTTTATACTGAAATAAGCCAATTACTGAAAGCGGCGATGGATCATATTTTGCCTAAACCCTCCTTGCAGTTTTCAAAATATCCCAAACATCCCAAATTGGACGCTTGAGCCATATTTTGGGGCCAAATTCAAGCTCTCTGCACATATCCGCTGTTTGAAATTACGACTTTTTATACCGAAAACATGTCAATTACTGATAGCGGTGATAGGTCACATTTTGCCCGAACCCCCTCTGCAGTTTTCAAAATATCTCAAACATCCCAAATTCAACCCTTGAGCCATATTTTGGAGCCAAATTTTGGCTATCTGCACGAATTTGCAGTTTGAAATTATAATTTTTATACGGAAAATATGCCAATTACTGAGACCGGCGATAGGTCACCTTTTGTTCAAACCCCTCCTGCAGTTTTTAAATATCTCAAACATCCCAAATTCGACCCTTGACCCTTATTTTGGAGCCAAATTCTGGCTCTCTGCATGTATTCGCAGTTTGAAATTACGACGTTTTATACTGAAAATATGCTAATTACTAAGAGCGGCGACGGGTCACATTTTGCCCGAACCCCCTCTGCAGTTTTCAAAATATCCCAAACGTCCCAATTCTGACGCTTGAACTATATTTAGGAGCCAAATTCTGGATTTTTGCACTTATTCGCAGTTGGAAATTACGAATTTTTATACCGAAAATATGCCAATTACTGAAAGCAGCGATGGATCACATTTAGCCCAAACCCTCCTTGCATTTTTAAAAATATCCAAAAAATCCCAAATTCGACGCTTGAGTCATATTTTGGAGCCAAATTCTCGCTCTCTGCAAGAATTCGCAGTTTGAAATTACGATATTTTATACTGAAAATATGCGATTTAAAGAGAGGGCGATGGGTTATATTTTGCCCAAACCCTCCCTGCAGTTTTCAAAATATCCCAAACATCCCAAATTCGACCCTTGAGCCATATTTTGGAGCCAAATTCTGGCTTTCTGCACGTATTCGAATTTTGAAATTACGACGTTTTATACCGAAAATATGCAAATTACTGAAAGCGTCGATGAATCAAATTTTGCCCAAACCCTCCCCACAGCTTTCATAATATCCCAAACATCCCAAATTCGACGCTTGAGCCATATTTTGGAGCCAAATTCTGCTCTCTGCACGTATTCGCAGTTTGGAATTATGATTTTTAAAAAGAAAATATGCCAATTACAGAGAGCGGCGATGGGTCACAATTTGCCCAAACCCCCGCACAGTTTTCAAAATATCCTAAACATCCCAAATTCGACCCTTGAGCCATATTTTGGAGACAAAATTTGGCTTTCTGCACGTATTCACAGTTTGAAATTACTACTTTTTATACCGAAATATGCCAATTACTGTAAGCAGCGATGGATCACATTTTGCCCAAACCCTCCCTGCAGTTTTCATAATATCCCAAACATCCCAAATTCGAAGCTTGAGCCAAATTTGGGAGCCAAATTCTGGCGCTCAGCACGTATTCGCAGTTTGACATTACGAATTTTTATACCAAAATACGCCAATTACTGACAACGGCGATGGGTCACATTTTGCCCTAACCCCCCCTGCAGTTTTCAAAATATCCAAAACATACCAAATTCGACCCTTGAGCCATATTTTGTAGCCAAATTCTTGCTCTCTGCACGTATTCGCAGTTTTAAATTACTACTTTTTATACTGAAAATATGCTAATATTTTGACTTGCTGCACGTATTCGCAGTTTGAAATTTCGAAGTTTTATTCCGAAAATATGCCAACTACTGAAAGCGTCGATGAATCACATTTTGCCCAACCCCTCCCTGCAGCTTTCAAAATATCCCAAAAGTCACAAATTCGACCCTTGAGTCATAATTTGGAGCAAAATTCGGGCTCTCTGCACGTACTCGCTGTTTGAAATTACGACATAATATTCCGAAAATACGCCAATTACTAAGAACAGCGATGGGTCACATTTTGCCCAAACCCTCCCTGCAGTTTTCAAAATATCCCAAACATCCCAAATTCGATCCCTGACCCATATTTTGGAGCCAAATTCTGGCTCTTTGCCTGTATTCGCAGTTTGAAATTACGATTTTTATACTGAAAATATGCTAATTACTGAGAGCAGCGATGGGTCACATTTTGCCCAAACCCCCTCTGCAGTTTTCAAAATTTCCCAAACACCCCAAATTCGACCCTTGAGCCATATTTTGGAGCAAATTCTGGCTCTCTGCACGTATTCGCAATTTCAAATTACGACTTTTTATACCGAAAATATGCCAATTACTGAGAGCGGCAATGGGTCACATTATGGCTCTGGCTCTCTGCACGTATTTGCAGTTTGAAATTACGAATTTATATACTGAAAATGTGCCAATTACTGTAAGCAGCGATAGATCACATTTTGCCCAAACCCTCCCTGCAGTTTTCAAAATATCCCAAACATCCCAAACTCGACCCTTGAGCCATATTTTGGAGCCAAATTTCTGCTTTCTGCAAGTATTCGCAGTTTGAAATTGCGACTTTTTATAACGAAATAATGCCAATTACTGTAAGCGGCGATGGGTCACATTTTGGCCAAACCCTCCCTACAGTTTTCAAAATATCTGAAACATCCCAAATTCGACGCTTGAGCCATGTTTTGGAGCCAAATTCTGGCTCTCTTGTCGTATTCACAGTTTTAAATAACGATTTTTATACTGAAAATATGCCAATCACTAAGAGCAGAGATGAGTAACATTTTGCCCAAACCCCCCTTGCAGTTTTAAAAATATCCCAAAAATCCCAAATTCGACCATTGAGCCATATTTTGAAGCTAAATTCTGGCTTTCTGCCCGTATTCGCAGTTTGAAATTACGACTTTTTATGCTGAAAATATGCCAATTACTGGGAGCGGCGATGGGTCACATTTTTCCCAAACCCTCCCTGCAGTTTTCGAATTATCCCAAACATCCCAAATTCGACCCTTGAGCCATGTTTTGAAGCTAAATTCTGTCTTTCAGCCCGTATTCGCAGTTTGAAATTACCACTTTTTATACCGAAAATATGCCAATTACTGAGAAGCGATGGATCACGTTTTGCCCAAACCCTAACCGCAGTGTTCAAAATATCACAAACATCCCAAATTCGACGCTTGAGCCATATTTTGGAGCCAAATTTTGGCTCTCTGCACGTATTCGCAGTATGAAATTATGATTTTTATACCTATAATCTAGCAATTACTTAGAGCGGCGATGGGTCACATTTTGCCCAAACCCCTTGTGTATCTTTCAAAATATCCAAACATCCCAAATTCGACCCTTGAGCCATATTTTGGAGTCAAATTCTGGCTCTCTGCAGGTATTCGCAGTTTGATATTACGATTTTTTATACCAAAAATATGCCAATTACTGAAAGCGGCGATGGGTCACATTTTGCCTAAACCCCCCTTGCAGTTTTTAAAATATCCCAAACATCCCAAATTCGACGCTTGAGACATATTTTGGAGCCAAATTATAGCTCTCTGCTAGTATTTGCAGTTTGAAATTACGAATTTTTATACCGAAAATACGCCAATTACTGAGAACGGCGATGGGCAACATTTTGCCCAA